>NW_027139927.1:0-77365 GCF_035084215.1 Heptranchias perlo | reverse complement strand
TTCCGCCCAGCACCACAAAATTGGAAAATGCACACTCTGGGGCTTTTGTTTTTAAGACGAGCTGGGCCCATCCGCTGAGCAAAACCCAATTTTTGACCCCATACCGTAGGAGAGAGTCTAACCACCTCCCCTCGACATTCAACGGCATTACCATCGCCGAATCCCCCACCATCAACATCCTGGGGGGTCACCATTGACCAGAAACTTAACTGGACCAGCCACATAAATACTGTGGCTACAAGAGCAGGTCAGAGGCTGGGTATTCTGCGGCGAGTGACTCACCTCCTGACTCCCCAAAGCCTTTCCACCATCTACAAGGCACAAGTCAGGAGTGTGATGGAATACTCTCCACTTGCCTGGATGAGTGCAGCTCCAACAACACTCAAGAAGCTCGACACCATCCAGGACAAAGCAGCCCGCTTGATTGGCACCCCATCCACCACCCTAAACATTCACTCCCTTCACCACCGGCGCACTGTGGCTGCAGTGTGTACCATCCACAGGATGCACTGCAGCAACTCGCCAAGGCTTCTTCGACAGCACCTCCCAAACCCGTGACCTCTACCACCTAGAAGGACAAGAGCAGCAGGCACATGGGAACAACACCACCTGCACGTTCCCCTCCAAGTCACACACCATCCCGACTTGGAAATATATCGCCGTTCCTTCATCGTCTCTGGGTCAAAATTCATTATAAATAGCATTGTGTTTGATGGGACAGTGTAGAGGGAGCTTTACTCTGTATCTAACCCTGTACCTGCCCTGGGAGTGTTTGATGGGACAGTGTAGAAGGAGCTTTACTCTGTATCTGACCCCCTGTCCCTGCCCTGGGAGTGTTTGATGGGACAGTGTAGAGGGAGCCTTACTCTGTATCTAACCCGTGCTGTACCTGAAATTGAAATGAATCCCATTCCCCTCACGATTATGTTTGAAATTGGACACTAGCCATTGTGTGATCATCACTGGAGAGTTTCTCTGTTTGCAGGTAACCTGTGAGAGTTCCCTGCCAAGAACCAGTTGGAGGGAGCAGGAGATCGCAGTCGGAGAGACATGTTGCGAGGATCACTGCAATGGTGTGTCAGCGAGCTGGTCCGCCCACCTCCCCCCGTCCCCTCGTGTCCTGATTTGAACGGGCCCTTTGACTCTCTGGCTGCTTCAGTACAAACCGCCAGCCAATTCAACCGGACATTTTCCAGCCTCAATGGGACCTTTCAGCCCGAGGGCCCCTGTTAGTGCCTCTAAACACTTAACGGTAGGTCAGCCTCTGCCCAGACCTCACTCCTGGACAGTCACACCAGGAGCTGTCTGGGATTGCTGACCATACAAGGACTGTGCAGAGAGCTGCTCCATCACACAGGGAACTAGCAGAGAGAGAGAGTGAGAGAGTGAGTTCAAACAGTCCACCGAGACACAGACCCAGTCGGCCGGCGTGGCGGCCCCCCCCCTGCCCAGTCGGCTGGCATGGCGGGCCCCCCCAGGCCGCGGAAACCGAGGGTCAGGAGACCATGAATCTGACGGGACAGCAATGCTCTGGCCTGCCCCCAGCCACAGCGGGAGAGCAGCTCCTGAGACATCGCGTGTCCAGCTCACCAGTGACTCCTAAACAGGGAGACAGGTTTCAAACTTGTCAGCACCTTTTGGACGATGTAATAAAGACAGTCCAATTCGCAGTCCCCACCGTGCGTTGTCTGATTTACGCTGCAGTTCATTTTGTGTTGGATCAATCACACAGTCACTGAATTTCGAGCTAAGTTCTCTTGACTCCTTAATGGGACCAAGAGAAAGATCGATCTTGTATTATTTATACATTGCCTTTCGCAACCTCAGGACGTCCTTTTGAAGCTCAGTCACTGTTGTAAAGTAGGAAACGCGGCAGCCAATTTGCGCACAGCAAGATCCCACAAACAGCAGTGAGAGAATGACCAGATCATCCGTCCCAGTGGCGTGGCCTGAGGGATAAATACTGGCCCCAGGACACCGGACTCAGCCTGGGCACCAGGAGGGGACCCACAACTGGGCTCGTTCCCGGAGCCGAGGGAAGTCGGGTGTTAAGCCAGGATCAAAAGTGGGATTGACTGTGATGCTCCCCATGGTTGAACATTCCGCCGGTATTGTCCGGTGCCCGTTCTCCGTCTACGAGTCCAGACAGCGTCGGAAGGCCAATCGGCCATGGCCGGCGTCGCAGCCAAGCCTCACGCTCGGCAAGGGAGCGGGGTAATCATCAGAAGCAGCTGCCGCGGCCAGTATTTCACATCCCTCCGCCAGCCCCGCAGGCACTGAGGGCCAATTGTGGCCTCCGCCGACTGCTCCCCCCCCACCCCCCAAAGGAAGCCATCTGGTCAGAGGGGCTGAACTCAGGCTGGGCGGAGAGTCCTGGGAAACTCAGCGGTCAAAGATACTCTGTGAAACATCAAAGAGCAGCTGTAGAGTAAAGGTTAGAGAGAGTGGGAGAAGGGCCCGGGGAGGAGGAGGAGACGCTTTGCTTTACCCTCCGGAGACGAGGCAGCTCGGGTCTCGGCCAAAATAGTCTGTGGAAAGTATTTAAGAACTTGCATTTATACCACGACCTCAGGACGTCCCAAAGCGCTTTATAGCCAATGAAGCACTTTCTGAAGTGTAGGCACTGTTGTAATGTAGGAAACGCAGTATCCAATTCGGGCACAGCAAGATCCCACAAACAGCAACGTGCCAATGACCAGATAATTTCGATGATGTTGGTTGAGGGATAAATATTGGCCCCAGGACACCGGGGAGAACTTCCCCCTGCTCTTCTTCCAATAGTGGCCGTGGGATCTTTCACACCCGCCCGAGAGGGGCAGACGGGGCCTCGGTTTAACGTCTCGTCCGAAAGATGGCACCTCCGACAGTGCAGCACTCCCTCAGTACTGGCACTGGGAGTGTCAGCCTGGATTATGGGGCTCAAGTCTCGGGAGTGGGGCTCGAACGCACGACCTTCTGATTAAGGGAGAGTGAAACGAACTGAGCCAAGCTGACCCTTTGGACGAATGGCCTTTTCTCGTTCTGTCCTTGTGAGAGTAAAGGGCTGGACTTTAAGATGACCCAGTCACAAGGGGATCTGGACATTGAAGAATGTCTGATTATTCTCTTCCCTTCTTCCCACAGTGACCTGGTGACCCTGATACTGGGCTGGCAATCATCAAATCAAAAAGGCCAAACTGAATTTAATAAATCTCGTAACTGTGGGCTATCACCGGGAAATAAATGATCATAAAAGCAGTGGATTGTCGTAAAAACCCATCCCTGTTAGATACAGAGTAAAGCTCCCTCTACACTGTCCCATCAAACACTCCCAGGACAGGTACAGGATTAGATACAGAGTAAAGCTCCCTCTACACTGTCCCATCAAACACTCCCAGGACAGGTACAGGATTAGATACAGAGTAAAGCTCCCTCTACACTGTCCCATCAAACACTCCCAGGGAGGTACAGGGGGTTAGATACAGAGTAAAGCTCCCTCTACACTGTCCCGTCAAACACTCCCAGGGCAGGTACAGCACGGGCTCGATACAGAGTAAAGCTCCCTCTACACTGTCCCATCAAACACTCCCAGGACAGGTACAGGATTAGATACAGAGTAAAGCTCCCTCTACACTGTCCCATCAAACACTCCCAGGACAGGTACAGGATTAGATACAGAGTAAAGCTCCCTCTACACTGTCCCATCAAACACTCCCAGGGAGGTACAGGGGGTTAGATACAGAGTAAAGCTCCCTCTACACTGTCCCGTCAAACACTCCCAGGGCAGGTACAGCACGGGCTCGATACAGAGTAAAGCTCCCTCCACACTGTCCCATCAAACACTCCCAGGACAGGTACAGGATTAGATACAGAGTAAAGCTCCCTCCACACTGTCCCATCAAACACTCCCAGGGCAGGTACAGCACGGGTTAGATACAGAGTAAAGCTCCCTCCACACTGTCCCATCAAACACTCCCAGGGCAGGTACAGCACGGGTTAGATACAGAGTAAAGCTCCCTCCACACTGTCCCATCAAACGCTCCCAGGGCAGGTACAGCTTTATCCCTAAACTCCATAGACCATTCCCTGCTGTTCCATTGCAGTTTCTTTATTTCCCTCTCCAGCCAGTCCTGTTATTCTGATGAAATTTCCAGCTGGAATTTTCTGCCACCAGGGGGTGCTTTGAGACCGGCCTGGATTTGGTGAGGTGACTTAGCTTTAATACTGGCACTCTGAATACTGTGTGGTTTACACTCAGTGACCTTCTCAACCTTGCTCTCTTGTCCCTCCTAAACTCCAAACCTTGCAATTACACAGCACCTTTAACGTAATAAAACCTCTCGAGGCGCGTCACAGGAGCATAAATCATACAAACTTTGACTTCGAGCCACATGAGATATCAGGACAGGTGACCAAAAGAGGAAGGTTTTAAGGAGGAGCGGTCCAGGGCACCGGGGAGAACTCCCCCCCCCCTGCTCTTCTTCCAATAGCGGCCGTGGGATCTTTTACGTCCACCTGAGAGGGGCAGACGGGGCCTCGGTTTAACGTCTCATCCGAAAGACGGCGCCTCCGACAGTGCAGCACTCCCTCAGTACTGGCACCGGGAGTGTCGGGCCTGGATTGTGGGGCTCAAGTCTCTGGAGTGGGGGCTCGAACCCACGACCTTCTGACTCGGAGGGGAGAGAGAGAGAGAGACCCACTGAGCCACAGCAGACTCCCCTTATTTCTGGGAGACTGGGTGCAAATGAATAAACTAATAATAACTGTTGCTGGCTGACTTTATTAATTCTACATGACTGTTTTTCCCCTGCTGCCCATCCTAGATTGGACACACATCAAACATCGTGTCTCACTGTGTCAACATTTGGGCACGGACTTCAATTATTCCCGTTCGCGTCTCTCCTCAATTGCGCCTCAGGATGTGTCGGAGGTTGGCGGAGGGGGAGGGGGGGGGGGTCCCATCTGCATATTTCCCTCTTCGATCTCCTGGCGCTGAATTAGATCCTCCGTGTTTTCCCCGAGGCACCTCCCCTCCTCCGTAAGCGCAAAGGGAGGCGGGCCCGAACTTGCTCGGGCGACGCCCGCAGTTAGTGGAGGAGGCTGAGTGCCTTGGCCACTTTCATCCGGACGCTGGGCACCGGATCCTGCAACATCGCGATGATGTCGGCGCACACGTTGCCGTTGGACACGGCCTGGTGGTACTTCCTGGGCAGTTTCTGCAGCAAGCAGGCCGTGAAGGTGACCGCGTTGCCCCGGATCGCGGGCAGCAAGCTCTTGAAGAAGGTCACGCCCACCACAAGGTAGATGTTGACCTTGGCGGGGAAGTCGGAGATGATGAGCTTGGAGAGGCTCTGGAGGAACTCCCAATAGTCCAGGTCCAGCCCCTCGGACAGCTCGGCCTGGAGCAGGGCGGCGAGGTTGTCCGAGCCGATGAGGGGGCCAGCTGACCGCAAGGCGGCCTTACAGGTCCTGATGACGTCTTGGTTGCCGTCGTTGAGGTGCAGGATCAAGCTGACCAGGCTGGCGTGGACCTGCTCCACGTAGATGTGCTTCAGCTCCCCGTCTCCGAACTTGGACAGGCTCCCGAACAAGGCGAAGGCCTCCCTCCGCACTTCGTCGCTCTCGTTCTCGAAAAGGGGCTGGGTGGCCAGGATGACGTGGCCCAGGATGCTCCGCATGTTGTTCTCCTGGAGCCAGCTCAAGATCTTCGAGAGGCCCGCCATGGCCTCGAGCTTGATGAGGTCCCTGGGGTCCTCGGCCTCGCTGATGCCCGAGACCATGGCGTTGACCAGCTTGGTGGAGTAGAGGTCGATCTTCTGGGGGTCTCCGGCCGCCACGTTGCCCAGGCCCCTGATGGACAGCAGGCGGACGATGGGCACCACGTCCTCCAGGCAGCTCAACAGGCTGCTCAGGAGGACGTCCGTCAGGTGGAGCTCGGACACTACGGGGTGGTTCAGGAGCTCGCCCAGGAAGGCGGTCAGCGTGACCCGCTGGGGCTTGGGGGTGTGGGCCAGGGCGGTGGTCAGGTGGTGGGCAATGCCCGTCAGGTGGGGCTTGGCGTGCGCCGCCACCGCCTTTGCCAGGAGCGCCACCCCCTCGTGGTGCCGGTCTGAGTTCTTCATCAGCGTCCAGCCGTCCGCTGCCTCCATGAGGCTGACCACATCCCCGTTCTTCCCCTGGGTCAGTATGGCCTTGAGCGTCTCCACGGAATAGTTGCAGACGTCGATGGTGGCCTGCTTCGAGCGGAGGGAAATCTTCCACTCCTTTGGCAACCCGGCGTTGAAGAGTTCCTTGGGGAACTCGACGCCCACGCTGGAGCTGAGGTGAAGCAGCAGGATGCTGAATAGCTGGGGGTAGAGGCCGCACACGGCCGCCCCGGACTCAGGGTTGGACAGCATCTCGTTGAGGGCGCAGACGATGGCCAGGGGCTCGAGGGCGGAGCAGACGGCCCCGCTCTTGTGCGCCAGGGAGCCCACCCTCTCGCCGGGGGCCAGGTGCTTAATGAGGGCCTCCAGCAGCAGCTCCATGGTGCTGGTGGCCAGGGAGACCTCACCAGCCAGAGACCTCCAGATGTCGCTGGTGTTCTTGTCGAAGGGAAGCGGGGAGAAGAGGAGGCAGGAGACCACCTCCGAGGTGTTCTGGGCGGCCAGGACCGAGATGAAATGAATCATGGACATCTTGACCTGCTCCCCGGTGATCCACTGCAGGCGGATGTACAGGGCTTTGAGGATCTCCGAGACGTGGCCCTCCAGGACGGGCCCGCACGAGCGGATGATGGTGTTCATGACGATGGAGGAGGCGCTGGAGCAGCTGAAATAGTGGTCATCCAGCCCCTCGAAGAGGACAAAGAGCAGCGAGCTGATCTGCTCTTGGGGCAGCCGCCTCGAGATGACCTTGGCCAGGTCGGAACAGACCCGCAGGAGGAGCTGGCTGTCAGACTGGTCCAACTGGACTTGGATGGCCTTCAAGTGCTCCACCAGTTCGTCCGTCTCCCCCTCGGGGAGCCCCTCGTAACGCAGGTGGATGTAGAATAGAGTGTAGAGGCTGAGCATGGCCAGGTGACGGATCTTCACCACCGGGTCCGTGCACCTGGGCACCAAACGGCCCACGATGGCCCCCAGGTGGTTAAACTCCACCTCCCCTCGCACGTTCAGCTTCTCCAAGTAGAGCACCATCAGCTTCAAGGTGACGTCCATCGCCCTCTCCCGCTCGTAGTCTTTGGTGGAGATGATCCAGCCTTCCACGTGCTTGAACACGGCCTGGAGTCCGTCGGGGGACAGGTCGTGAAGCAAGATCTCATTCAGGAGCCCCTGCAGGGCCGCCATGGTCTCGGCGTACAGCGCCTCCCTCTCCTTGTCTTCGCTGGACTCCTCCTTGCCCCGGACGCCTGCGAAAGGCAGCAGGCCTATCACGCTGTCCAGGCAGGTTTTGATCAGCTCGGTGATGTAAGCCTTGTTCAAGGAGGGCTCCAGCTTGATGAGGAAGGTGCAGGCGGTCATGGCTGAATGGCGGACCGGGGTCTTCAGCTGGACCCTGGACTCGGCCTTGATGAGGTTCTGCATGTTGGTCAAGAGCTCGCCCTTCCTGGTGAAACTGAAGGAATGTCTCCACTTGTTGGAGACAATGGCCTTGGCAATCAGGGTGACCGCCTTGATCAGGCTCAGCTTGATCATCAAGTCCTTGCTTTCAATCTTTATCCCGAGAACCTTGGTGTTGGAAAGGTTGACCACGTGCTGAAGGATACTGGCCTCCATCCTGGGCAGCAGGAGATCCTCGGGGGCGTACAAGGCCACGTAGCCGTAGCAGAGAATCAGGGTGCTCTTCATCTTCTCGATGTCTCCGTCCACCTTCTCCATCAGGGAGTTGAAGAAGTTGACGGTCTTCTTCAGAGCGTCCAGCTTGACAAAGTCCTCCAGCCGGGAGAGGGTCTTGTCAAAGTGGGTCATGGCGCAGAAGCCGACTCCAATGGCCACCCCTTCCCGCTCCACCACCTCACTGTGCTGGACACTGAGCAGCATCTCCTGGAGCTGCTGGTTGATTACCTCGGTGGAGGTGGTGTGCTGGAGCACGATGCCCACGCACTTGTAGAGGAACTGCTTCTCCCTGGCCACGTTGGGGTAGTGCCCGGCGGCGCTGTGCCAGGCGTTGATGTGGTTGGTCATCTCCTCGCCCAGGCGGCAGGTCCACTTGCCGTCCGCGATGGCCTCCACGCTCTTGAAAAGGAAGAGGAGAAGGTTCTTCTCCCACTGCTGCTGCGGGAAGGCTTCCTCAGAGTTGTCGGCCACGTACTGCACCAGGTCGGGCAGCTCCTCCCTCCACAGGGCCTCCACCGCTGGGTGGATGGTGGGGCTCAGGACCAGCAAGAGCTTGAGCGCCGGGATGCCCCTCCCCCGCCCCTCGTAGGGCAAGGAAGACACGACCAACAGACGGGCCAAGAGAGCCTGAGGGGAGGGGAGGCTGGGCCGGGCGTCGTAATTGAGGGCAAACTGCTCTGTCCCAGATTTCCGTTTCTTGGCCCCGAGATATTCCAAGGTCCTACAGACCACCGCCAACGCGTCGCTGTACTGCACCGGGGTGACGAACTCCAAGAGAGATGGCCAAAGAACGCCCTCCATCTTCTCCACGGCGGTGATCTGGCCCATGAGCGTCTCGGCCGCGGCCCTCAGCTCCCTGTCGGTGACCTCCCCCGCTTTGGGGGGGCCGTTGCTGCCACTGGCACCGAGGGGGGCCGAGCGCTGATCGGCGGGCAGGCTGCACTGGCAGATGACGAACTCCACCGCCGCGGCCCCTCCCTCCACCTCCAGGTAGCCGTTGGCCGCCATGGTCTCCACCACCTGCAGCACCATCTTCTTGATCCGGTTGTTGGTGTCCTGCAGCGGTAGCTTCATGCCGCCCAGGATGACGGAGCGTTTGCTCTCCAGCTGCCCGGGGGCCGAGCCGATCAGGTGCTTCATGACGGTCAGCGTCCCGATGCGGCTACGCTCGTTGTTCGCCAGCTTGTGGATGAGGAACTTGAGGAGGGCGTCCGTCGACACCTTGGTCAGAATGGTGAAGCAACAGAGCAGCTCGCTCTGGTTCTTCGGCGCCAGCTCGCTGGCGGAGTCCACCGTCGCCGAGATCTGGTGGTGGAGCGGGTGCAGCAGGCTGTCCACCTGGGACTCCAGCCCTCGAGCCCCGGCCTTGACCGCGGCGGTCAATATCTGGTACAGGCAGTGGGTGATGTAGAACGGTTCGTACTGCTTTTTGTAGAAGGCGAGGATCCCCGGGATTAACCTGGGCAGCTCCTCTTGCAGCTTCTCGGTGGACATGACATGCACCATGTCACCCAGCGCTGACAGTATCTCCAACCTCAGCTTGGTCTCCTTCAGCTGTAGCCAGATGTTGAAGAAGACATCGTAGGCGGAGTGGATCTCCTGGAAGAAGACCTCCTTCCTCAGAGTTGGGTCGGGCAACTTCTCTTGGTACTTCAGGATGCTCCTGCTGAAGAGGCCCATGGCTGCAGCCAAGGACACCTTCATCCTCTCCTGCTTGGCCATGGTCAACAAGGGGACCAAGGCCTCCAAGATGGTGGTCATGTACGGCATGGTCCCGTGCACATTGGCGACGGACAGATTGGCCACCGTCCGCACGACAAAGAGATCCGGGAGGGCGTCGGGATGGAACCTCTGCAGCATCTCATCCAGGACCTCCTCGACGAAGCTGCAGCCCAGGGCCACCAGGAGATCGCTGACCGCTGCTCTCGGTCCTTCGGGCAGGGCCTCGTCCGGCTTGGTCAGCTCCTCCGAGGCCATGCAGATGATCTTCTTGGCCAGCAGCTCGCTGATTTGGCTGGCGGTGTCCCTCACCACCATCTCCATGCTCCGCAGGATGACGATGTGGTGCTCGTCCTCCAGCTGGCTGTGCTTGCTCAGGTAGTTGTGGCAGGACATCAGCACCAGCTCGGGGTGGTGAGCCCCCAGCTCCCGCAGCGACCGAGCGATCTGCTGGCGCACCCCGTCATCTTTGTCGAAGGCCCCGTCCCTTAGCGCCCGCAGGGAGTTCTCCACACTGCAGGTCGCCATCTTACTCTATCCCGCACAACATGAGATCCACCAAGTGGCTTCTTGCTACGACAGGTGTTAAGCTCCCTTCCTCCTCCTCCTCCTCCTCCACCTCCTCCTCCCAGGCCTCCTTTCACACTCTAGTCTTCTGATAACATCATTGGCCAATCATCTCAGATCCATACATTTTGAAAATGATGTCAACTCTTTTTTTTTTGCTTGCTTGCTGCACAAATTTCCTCCCTCTCCCCTTAGATCTTTCCAGCCATCGAGCGCTTGGAGCTGAGGGACTTTTTAACCTGTTATTTTGACCTTCTTCCCGGTTTTATTGAAGCCCGTCATCAACCTGCCGACAGTTCAAAGCTCACTCTCTTTTTTTTTTTGTCGTTGTTTGGGGGACCTTGAGGGAGTGGCCAAGGTCCTGCGTCACATCCTCCCCCCCCCCGCTCCGTTCCCCTCCGCAGCTCCTGACCCGTCGAAACCCGGTCGGCCTTTTATCCTTCACTTCCTCATCCTTCCTTCTCTGCCTCAACCGGGACAATTTTCCCTCCCCTCCCTGGAAAATTCAACCCGCCCACCCAAACCTCTCTCTCACGGGTATCCACCTCTAGACGTTCTTGCAAAGATCCCTTCTCCCAGCCGTGGCCGTTCCTCTGGCCTCATGCACCCCCGGCTCTCCGCCCTGTGTTTATTCCGGGGTTTCTCCACTCTCTGTTTCCCCTTAAGGACAACCCTACTTGCAGCCAAGAAGTCCCAGGCCCCTGGTGCAGACTATTCCCTCCGTGACTTCCTCCAGTTCCAAGGTGGGTAGCAAATTAATTCCTCCTCTGTGGTAAATATGGGACGTCCCCCGTTCCCAATCCACTCCAGGCTCTCCCCGCCCTCACAGACTTTACTCTTAAACAGTAAAGAGTACTTGCAGTTCTCTCCTTCCTCCCAGGCACTCGTAGGTTGTCTCCCTTCTTTACATAACTTTCCCCATTTCTCATCCTAACGAACCCTCCGCTGCCCCTCAGCATCCCCCCGCCACTCCTCCTCCTCCTCCCCCCTCCTGTGTGACCATGGGCTTCAGTGTGAGGTCACGAACACACTGTGAGGCGGCCTTGGGTTCTGGCGTTCGGCCGCTGCAAAAACTGAGGGATGTCACAGACGGGGAGTGAGGCAGGTCCTGATTGTGAGGTCATCTGGCCTGTGGTGTCACGAGGAACCCCACCGAGGAGGAGGGGGGGGGGGGCGGAGATGGTGGCCTGGGTTTTGGGGGTATGAGTTGTGCCTTTATTGAGGACCCTCAGAGTGTGGGAGATGTTAAACTGGATTCTTGGACGTCTGCGGTGTTGTGACCTCACTGTAGTATGTATACGGGTCTCTCAGCAGAGGGGATTTACTAAAATTGTACCAGGGATGAGGGACTTCATGGAGAGACTGGAGAAGCTGGGATTGTTTCTCCTCAGAGCAGAGAAGGTTAAGGGGGAGATTTAATCGAGGCGTTCGAAATCATGAAGGGGTTTTGGCAGAGGAGATAGGGAGAAACCGTTTCCAGTGGCAGGAGGGTCGGTGACCAGAGGACACAGATTTAAGATAATTGGTGAAAGAACCAGAGTGGGGGAGATGAGGTGAATGTTTTTTACGCAGCGAGTTGTGATGATCTGGAATGCGCTGCCTGAAAGGGCGGTGGAAGCAGATTCAATAATAACTTTCAAAAGGGGAATTGGAGAAATGCTTAAAAAGGAAAATTTTCAGGGCTACTGGGGGAAAGAGCGAGGGAGTGGGACTAATTGGATAGCTCTTTCACAGAGCCGGCACAGGCACGATGGGCCAAATGGCCTCCTTCTATGCTGTGTGATTCCATATCTGTTTCCATTTCTCTCTATCTCTCTAAATTTATCTCTCTCTATTTCTCTTTCTGACTCCACATTTCTCTCTGTGTCTCTCTGTTTAATGTCTGTCCAAATTTCTCACTTTCTGTTTCTCTCTCCGGGTTTCCATTTTTTTCTCTCTCTCTCTCTCTCTCACTCTCTCTGTCCGTCTGTCTGTCTTCTCTCTATCTTTCTCTCTCTGTCCGTCTGTCTCTCTATCTCTCTCCCTCTGTCCGTCTGTCTCTCTATCTCTCTCTCTGTCCATCTGTCTGTCTGTCTCTGTCAACTCTCTATCTCTCTCTCTGTCTGTCTCTCTTTCTCTCTGTCCGTCTGTCTGTCTGTCTTCTCTCTATCTCTCTCTGTCTGTCTCTCTCTCTATCTTTCTCTCTGTCTGTCTGTCCGTCTCTGTCCGTCTGTCTCTCTATCTCTCTCTGTCTGTCTCTCTCTCTATCATTCTCTCTGCCTGTCTGTCCGTCTGTCTCTCTCTCTGTCTGTCTCTCTCTCTATCTTTCTCTCTGTCTGTCTGTCTCTCTCTCTCTCTGTGTCTGTCACTCTCTATCTTTTTCTCTGTCTGTCTGTCTGTCTCTCTATCTCTCTGTCCGTCTGTCTGTCCGTCTGTCTCTCTATCTCTCTGTCTGTCTCTCTGTCTATCTTTCTCTCTGTCTGTCTGTCCGTCTGTCTGTCTGTCTCTCTCTCTCTCTGTCTATCACTCTATCTTTTTCTCTGTCTGTCTGTCCGTCTCTGTCTGTCTGTCTCTCTCTCTATCTCTCTGTCCGTCTGTCTGTCTGTCTCTGTCCGTCTGTCTCTCTATCTCTCTCTCTGTCTCTCTCTCTCAGTTTTTTGTTGCTAGGGAAACATCAGGGAAATTCATTGGACTTCTAGGCTAATAGATCATAATTAACGCATGAAACTGGCCCAGAGATTCTTTCGACCCTGTCAGCTCCTGATTTATCAAGTCGAAATCCGTTTTTGTAGCAGGTACTTCGCGCAGCAGGGAGCAGCAGATAGAGGAAGGAGCCTGCGGCAGTAGGCCCCAAACCACAAACGTTCTGATCCACTCACTGACGCAGCGCAGATACTGCGTTCAGTTCTGGGCACCGCACCTCGGGAAGGAGATAGCGGTCGTGGTGAATCAGTGAATGATACCAGGGCTTAGAGGGTTAAATTATGACCCTGTAGTGTGGCTGTGTGGCCTATGGTGTGGGATTAAGGCTCCAGTTTATTTGGAGGTGTGGGTTTGAGGGCTTGACAGGGTAGATGCTGAAAGGCTGTTTTCCCCAGGCTGGAGAGTCGAGAACTAGGGGGCATATTCTCAGGATAAGGGGTCGGCCATTTAGGACTGAGATGAGGAGGAATTTCTTCACTCAGAGGGTGGTGAATCTTTGGAATTCTCTACCCCAGAGGGCTGTGGATGCTCAGTCATTGATTATATTCAAGGCTGAGATGGATAGATTTTTGGACTCTAGGGGAATTAAGGGATATGGGGATCGGGCGGGAAAGTGGAGTTGAGGTCGAAGATCAGCCATGATCTGATTGAATGGCGGAGCAGGCCCGAGGGGCCGAATGGCCTACTCCTGCTTTCTTATATTCTTATGTTCTTATGAGGACAGGTTGCAGAGTCTAGGCTTGTATTCCCTCGAGTATAGAAGATTAAGGGGTGATCTGATTGAGGTGTTTAAGATGATTAAAGGATTTGATAGGGTCGATAGAGAGAAACTATTTCCCCTGGTGGGAGAGTCCAGAACAAGGGGGCCTAACCTTAAAATTAGAGCTAGGCCGTTCAGGGGTGATGTCAGGAAGCGTTTCTTCACACAAAGGGGAGTGGAAATCTGGAACTCTCTCCCCCAAAAAGCTGTGGATGCTGGGGGTCAGATAGAGCTTTCAAGACTGAAATAGATAGATTTTTATTGGGGCAAACGGAGTTGAGGTGCAGATCAGCCATGATCTGATTGAATGGCGGAACAGGCTCGAGGGGCTGAATGGCCTCCTCCTGTTCCCTTTGTTTTTCAGTGGTTGAGTTTGTGTTAGTCATTGTTTGGCTCCGAGTCACTCACACACAGGCCCTGCAATCAGAGCCAGGACACAGGGCCGACTCTCCTGGGGCCTCGGCATTTGAAATCGAAATAAATTCAGCCTTTCCTGTTTGTCAGGGGCCGTCAGTCTGGGCGCACTATGGGAGGAATGCTGCAGTTCGTGGCAGGGGAACTCAGGATATTTAGAGACAAACACTTGCCCACTTGACCTACAGAATTCGGTGAGCATGTGGGAAGGACCAGTGAGAGAACAGTGAGAGAGAGAGAGATGGAGGGAGAAAGGGGGAGAGATAGAGGGGGAGAGAGGGAGGGGGAGAGAGGGAGAGAGATAGAGGGGGAGAGAGGGAGAGAGATAGAGGGGGAGAGAGATAGGGAGAGGGGGAGAGAGATAGAGAGAGGGAGAGGGGGAGAGAGATAGAGGGGGAGAGAGGGAGAGAGATAGAGGGGGAGAGAGGGAGAGAGATAGAGGGGGAGCGAGGGAGAGAGATAGAGAGGGGGAGAGAGGGAGAGAGATAGAGAGGGGGAGAGAGGGAGAGAGATAGAGAGGGGGAGAGAGGGAGAGAGATAGAGAGGGGGAGAGAGGGAGAGAGATAGAGAGGGGGAGAGAGGGAGAGAGATAGAGAGGGGGAGAGAGGGAGAGAGATAGAGAGGGGGAGAGAGGGAGAGAGATAGAGAGGGGGAGAAAGGGAGAGAGATAGAGAGGGGGAGAGAGGGAGAGAGATAGAGAGGGGGAGAGAGGGAGAGAGATAGAGAGGGGGAGAGAGGGAGAGAGATAGAGGGAGAGAGATAGATAGAGGGAGAGAGAGAGAGAGATAAAGTGAGAGGGGGAGAGAGGGAGGGGGAGAGATGGAGGGAGAGGGAGAGGCAGAGAGAAGGGAGAGAGAGTCAGAGAGGGCGAGAGGGAGGGAGAGGGGGAGAGGGATAGAGAGAGGGGGGAGAGAGAGGGGGAGAGAAAGAGAGGGAGAGGAAGAGGGAGAGAGAGGGGGAGAAAGAGGCAGAGAGGGAGAGGGATAGAGAGAGAGGGAGAGAGAAAGAGAGAGGGAGAGAAAAAGAGGGAGGGTGAGAGAGAGCGAGAGGGAGGGAGAGAGATAGATAGAGGGAGAAAGAGAGAGGGAGAGGGAGAAAGAGAGAGGGAGAAAGAGAGAGGGAGAGAGAAAGAGGGAGAGGGAGAGAGAAAGGGGGAGAGGGAGAGAGAGAGAAAGAGAGAGGGGGAGGGAGAGAGAGAGAAAGGGAGAGGGGGAGAGAGGGAGGGGGAGAGAGGGAGGGAGAATATCTCTATTAGAGACAGCCGTGTAGCTCAGTCACACACGGACAGGAACATCCCAGGTTCCATCGCTGCTCTGGGCTGTTAGCCAATCTCAGCCAGGGCAGCTGTTTGTGGGTCCTATGATTGACCCCTTGATTTGGGAGCAGGAGTCTGACCAGGATTCCTACTCCTGATCAGTAACCAGTGCCCCGTGCCGGACCCTCTTGTGTGTACACTACAGATGAGGACGAGATCGTACTTTGCTGTGATGCCTTCTACAGTCGAACAGCCTGCCAACACTTATAATTGAGCGTGACACGTGAATAATGGCGACTTGGATGTCAGCCATGGCTCAGTGGGTCTCTCTCTCTCTCTTGCCTTTGAGTCAGAAAGTTCTGTGTTCGAGCCCCATTCCAAAGACTTGAGCCCATAATCCAGGCCGACACTCCCAGTGCCAGTGCTGAGGGAGTGCTGCACTGTCGGAGGTGCCGTCTTTCGGTGAGACGTTAAACCGAGACCCTGTCTGCCCCTCTCAGGTGGATGTAAAAGATCCCACGGCCGCTATTGGAAGAAGAGCAGGGGGGGGGGAGTTCTCCCCGGGTGTCCCTGGGGCCAATATTTATCGCTCGACCAACATCACTAAAAAAACAGATTATCTGGTCGTTTATTAAAATGCTGTTTGTGGGATCTTGCTGTGCGCAAATTGGCTGCCGCGTTTCCTACATTACAACAGTGACTACAGTTCTGTAATCGGCCGTGAAGTGCTTTAGGACGTCCTGAGGATGTAAACAGCGAGGTGGAAATGGGAGGCTCTTGATGTGGGAGGGTGAGGGAGGGTGAGGGAGGGGGGGGCACATCCCTCCACTTCCCACACAAGCCGCCCTACGCTGCCTCTGAGCGACGTCGGAGCCAAACGGGTTTTGTGGTGTGGGCCGAAACCCACTGGCAAAGCGGATCGAGACAGCCCAACTCATGGCCTTTGATTCCCATCAGTCCGGGCTGGGCTCGAACCCCAGTCTGTCCCACGCACTGGAAACTTTGGCCAAGCAAGCGCCAGTCTGGGTATCAACGTTGGCTCATTAGGTAGCACTCTCGCCTCTGAGTCAGAAGGTCGTGGGTTCGAGCCCCACTCCAGAGACTTTTAGGCCGCACCCAAACTCCTGGCTATGACCGAGGAGGAAGGGGTCCAATATACAAGTGATATATCCTTGGTTTCTTAATAATAACGATAGATCTCCCATTTCTATCCCGCCGTTCACCGACCTCAGGACGTCCTAAAGCACTTCACAGCCGATTGAAGTGTAGTCACTGTTGTTATGTAGGAAACTCGGCAGCCAATTTGCGCACAGCAAGATCCCACAAACAGCAATGTGAGAACGACCAGATCATCTTTATTTTAATGCTGTTGGTTGAGGGATAAATATTGGCCGCAGGACACCGGGGAGAACTCCCCCTGCTCTTCTTCCAATAGTGGCCGTGGGATCTTTTACATCCACCTGAGAGGGGCAGACGGGGCCTTGGTTTAATGTCTCTTCCGAAAGACGGCACCTCCGACAGTGCGGCGCTCCCTCAGTACTGGCACTGGGAGTGTCGGCCTGGATTATGGGGCTCGAGTGTCTGGAGTGGGGCTCGAACCCACGACCTCCTGCCTCCGAGGCTGTTGAGTGTATTTTTATCCTGACTGGGCCTTTGGGCTGGCTTGTCTCCCAGAAACACACCGCTGAAATAAACTGGTAATTCTATCGTTGCTGTCATATGATACCCTCAGCTCGTTCATCTGCATCATTTTTAGTACCTGTCCATTCACAGTAGGCCAGCCCTTCCAAGAAGCCTCTGAAATTGGAGTCAGTAGAACAATTTCAGATGCACCAAGGACAACTTGCATTCATATAGCGCCTTTAACGTAATAAAACGTCCCAAGGCACTTCACAGGAGCGATTATCAAACAAAATTTGCCACATAAGGAGATATTAGGACAGGTGACCAAAAGCTTGGTCAAAGAGGTAGGTTTTAAGGAGCATCTTAAAGGAGGAGAGAGAGGCGGAGAGGTTTAGGGAGGGAATTCCAGAGCTTAGGGCCCGGGCAGCTGAAGGCACGGCCGCCAATGGTGGAGCAATGGAAATCGGGGATACGCAAGAGGCCAGATTTGGAGGAGCGCAGAGATCTCGGAGGGTTGTAGGGGCCGGAGGAAGTTACAGAGATAGGGAGGGGGGCGAGGGCCATGGAGGGATTTGAAAACAAGGATGAGAATTTTAAAATCGAGGTGTTTCCGGACTGGGAGCCGATGTAGGTCAGCGAGCACAGGGGGTGATGGGTGAACGGGACTTGGTGCGAGTTAGGATACGGGGGCAGCAGAGTTTTGGATGAGCTGAAGTTTACGGAGGGTGGGAGATGGGAGGCCGGTCAGGGGAGCATTGGAATAGTCGAGTCTGGAGGTAACAGAGGCACGGATGAGGGTTTCAGCAGATGAGCTGAGGCAGGGGTGGAGACGGGCGATGTTACAGAGGTGGAAGTAGACGGTCTTGGCGATGGAGAGGATATGGGGTCTGAAGTTCATCTCAGGGTCAAACAGGACGCCAAGGTTGCGAACGGTCTGATTCAGCCTCAGACAGTGGCCGGGGAGAGGGATGGAGTCGGTGGCGGGGACCAAAGACAACGGCTTTAGAGCCAGCATGGATTTGTTGAAAGGTAGGTCGTGCCTGACAAACCTGATTGAATTTTTTGAAGAGGTGACTAAAGTAGTGGACAGGGGAATGTCAATGGATGTTATTTATATGGACTTCCAGAAGGCTTTTGATAAAGTCCCACATAAGAGACTGTTAGCTAAGTTAGAAGCCCATGGAATCGAGGGAAAAGTACAGACTTGGTTAGGAAGTTGGCTGAGCGAAAGGCGACAGAGAGTAGGGATAATGGGTAGGTATTCACATTGGCAGGATGTGACGAGTGGAGTCCCGCAGCGATCTGTCTTGGGGCCTCAATTATTCACAATATTTATTAACGACTTAGATGAAGGCATAGAAAGTCTCATATCTAAGTTTGCCGATGACACAAAGATTGGTGGCATTGTAAGCAGTGTCGATGGAAACATAAAATTACAAAGGGATATTGATAGATTAAGTGAATGGGCAAAACTGTGGCAAATGGAATTCAATGTAGACAAATGTGAGGTCATCCACTTTGGATCAAAAAAGGATAGAACAGGGTACTTTCTAAATGGTAAAAAGTTAAAAACAGTGGATGTCCAAAGGGACTTAGGGATTCAGGTACATCGATCATTGAAGTGTCATGAACAGGTGCAGAAAATAATCAATAAGGCAAATGGAATGCTGGCCTTTATATCTAGAGGACTGGAGTACAAGGGGGCAGAAGTTATGCTGCAGCTATACAAAACCCTGGTTAGACCGCACCTGGAGTACTGTGAGCAGTTCTGGGCACCGCACCTTCGGAAGGACATATTGGCCTTGGAGGGAGTGCAGTGTAGGTTTACTAGAATGATACCCGGACTTCAAGGATTAAGTTACGAGGAGAGATTACACAAATTGGGGTTGTATTCTCTAGAGTTTCGAAGGTTAAGGGGTGATCTGATCGAAGTTTATAAGATATTAAGGGGAACGGATAGGGTGGATAGAGAGAAACTATTTCCGCTGGTTGGGGATTTTAGGAGTAGGGGGCACAGTCTAAAAATTAGAGCCAGACCTTTCAGGAGCGAGATTAGAAAACATTTCTACACACAAAGGGTGGTAGAAGTTTGGAACTCTCTTTGCAAACGGCAATTGATACTAGCTCAATTGCTAAATTTAAATCTGAGATAGATAGCTTTTTGGCAACCAAAGGTATTAAGGGATATGGGCCAAAGGCAGGTATATGGAGTTAGATCACAGATCAGCCATGATCTTATCAAATGGCGGAGCAGGCACGAGGGGCTGAATGGCCTACTCTTGTTCCTGTGTTCCTACGTTCCCAATATTTAATTGGAGGAAATTTCTGCTCACCCAGTACTGGATGTCGGACAAGCAATGTGACAATTGAGAGACAGTGGAGGGGTCGAGGGAGGTGGTGGTGAGGTCGAGCTGGGTTATCAGCGTACACGTGGAATCTGAGGTCGTGTTTTCGGATGATGTCGCCGAGGGACAGCATGGAGATGAGGACTAGGAGGGGGCCAAGGATAGATCCTTGGGGGACTCCAGAGGTAACGGTGCGGGAGTGGGAAGAGAAGCCATTGCAGGAGATTCTCAGGCTACGACTGGATAGATAAGGATGGAACCCGGCGAGGGCAGTCCCACCCAGCGGGACGATGGAGGGGAGGCGTAGGAGGAGGATGGTGGAGTCGACCGTGTCAAAGGCTGTAGACAGGTGGAGAAGGATGAGGAGGGAGAGTTTACCACGGTCACAGTCACACAGGATGTCACTTGTGACTTCGATAAGGGATCAAATTGTTTCCTACAACAGTGACTGCACGACAAAAAGTACTTCATTGACTGTAAAGTGTGCTTTGGGACGTCCTGAAGCCCTGAAAGGCACGATATATAAACGCTAGATCCTTTTTAACTTCAGCCTGCTAACTGGACTTGCCCCTTTACCTAGATCTTCATTGCCACAAATCTATTGACGCACCCTCCTTAGGACCTGCTCTCCAGCCCAACACTAAATATCCACCGGGAATCGTAGAAAGTTACGGCGCAGAAGGAGGCCATTCGGCCCATTGCGTCCGTGCTGGAAAGGTAGCATTTTTTTTTGCATTTGCAGGCTCTTTATTTTTTGCAAAAGGGGCGGGCTGGGGTATTTTGGAAGGGTTTTAAATCAGGCATTAAAGCATTGGACATTTTGGGGAGGGGTGGGTGAGGTGGGTGGGGGGGGGGGCGGGGGGGGGAGAGAGGTCGGACGAGGACGCTTTAAATAACTCGCCCTTTCACTGCCCTCCTTGAGAGAATGCAGCAGCCGGGAACGGGCTGGGGACGTGAGCAGCCGCACGCGCCCACACCTTGCCCCGGCCCTGTCAATCATCTGGGCCCGGTGGAGGACCAACCTGACTCCTCCCACTGAACGGCGCACGCGCGAGCGGAGCCGGCCGGGACTTGTAGTGCCAAGAAGGGGGCGGGACAACAAGCCAGCGGGTGGGCGTGGCCTACAACTCCCGGCGTGCTGCGCGCGGTGGGTGGCTGGCTGGCTGGCGGCGGTGGGCGTAACGCCTAATGAATATTGATGAGGGCCACTACATATTAATGAGAGCGTCCGTTGAATATTGATGAGGGCGCGAGCTAGCGGAAGGCGGCGGTCGCTCGGTTTTTTCGCTGAGGTGAAGGGGGTTTTTTTTTTATATATAATAAAAAACGGTTGATTTTATTTTTTTTATAATTAAATTATATAAACCGACATCATGTCGCGGCCCAAGACCGACATGGAGCGGAGGAAGCAGATCAGCGTGCGGGGCCTGGCCGGCGTGGAGAACGTGACCGACCTGAAGAAGAATTTCAACCGACACCTGCACTTCACCCTGGTCAAGGACCGCAATGTGTCGACGCCCCGAGATTACTACTTCGCCCTGGCGCACACCGTCCGCGACCACCTGGTGGGCAGGTGGATCCGCACCCAGCAGTATTACTATGAGAAGGACCCCAAGGTGAGAGGGGAAGGGCGCACTGGGGGGTCCCATCCCTGGGCAGTGGGCACACTGGGGGGGTCCCATCCCTGGGCAGTGGGCACACTGGGGGGTCCCATCCCTGGGCAGTGGGCACACTGGGGGGTCCCATCCCTGGAGAGTGGGCACTGGGGGTCCCATCCCTGGGCAGTGGGCACTGGGGGGTCCCATCCCTGGGCAGTGGGCACACTGGGGGGTCCCATCCCTGGGCAGTGGGCACACTGGGGGGTCCCATCCCTGGGGAGTGGGCACACTGGGGGGTCCCATCCCTGGGCAGTGGGCACACTGGGGGGTCCCATCCCTGGGCAGTGGGCACACTGGGGGGTCCCATCCCTGGGCAGTGGGCACACTGGGGGGTCCCATCCCTGGGCAGTGGGCACACTGGGGGGTCCCATCCCTGGGCAGTGGGCACTGAGGGGGTCCCATCCCTGGAGAGTGGGCACTGAGGGGGTCCCATCCCTGGAGAGTGGGCACTGAGGGGGTCCCATCCCTGGAGAGTGGGCACTGAGGGGGTCCCATCCCTGGGCAGTGGGCACACCGGGGGGTCCCATCCCTGGGCAGTGGGCACACCGGGGGGTCCCATCCCTGGGCAGTGGGCACACTGGGGGGTCCCATCCCTGGGCAGTGGGCACACTGGGGGGTCCCATCCCTGGGCAGTGGGCACACTGGGGGGTCCCATCCCTGGGCAGTGGGCACACTGGGGGGGTCCCATCCCTGGGCAGTGGGCACACTGGGGGGTCCCATCCCTGGGCAGTGGGCACTGAGGGGGTCCCATCCCTGGGCAGTGGGCACACTGGGGGGTCCCATCCCTGGGCAGTGGGCACTGGGGGGTCCCATCCCTGGGCAGTGGGCACTGGGGGGTCCCATCCCTGGGCAGTGGGCACTGAGGGGGTCCCATCCCTGGGCAGTGGGCACTGAGGGGGTCCCATCCCTGGGCAGTGGGCACTGGGGGGTCCCATCCCTGGGCAGTGGGCACACTGGGGGGTCCCATCCCTGGGCAGTGGGCACTGGGGGGTCCCATCCCTGGGCAGTGGGCACTGGGGGGGTCCCATCCCTGGGCAGTGGGCACTGGGGGGGTCCCATCCCTGGGCAGTGGGCACTGGGGGGGTCCCATCCCTGGGCAGTGGGCACTGGGGGGGTCCCATCCCTGGGCAGTGGGCACTGGGGGGGTCCCATCCCTGGGCAGTGGGCACTGGGGGGGTCCCATCCCTGGGCAGCGGGCACTGGGGGGGGGTGCCCCGGAGAGCGGGCACTGGGGGGGGTCACCCGGAGAGCGGGCACTGGGGGGGGTCACCCGGAGAGCGGGCACTGGGGGGGGTCACCCGGAGAGCGGGCACTGGGGGGGTCACCCGGAGAGCGGGCACTGGGGGGGTCACCCGGAGAGCGGGCACTGGGGGGGGTCACCCGGAGAGCGGGCACTGGGGGGGGTCCCCCGGAGAGCGGGCACTGGGGGGGGTCCCCCGGAGAGCGGGCACTGGGGGGGGGTCCCCCGGAGAGCGGGCACTGGGGGGGGGTCCCCCGGAGAGCGGGCACTGGGGGGGGGTCCCCCGGAGAGCGGGCACTGGGGGGGGGTCCCCCGGAGCGCGGGCACTGGGGGGGTCCCCCGGAGCGCGGGCACTGGGGGGGGTCCCCCGGAGAGCGGGCACTGGGGGGGGTCCCCCGGAGAGCGGGCACTGGGGGGGTCCCTCGGAGAGCGGGCACTGGGGGGGTCCCTCGGAGAGCGGGCACTGGGGGGGTCCCTCGGAGAGCGGGCACTGGGGGGGGTCCCCCGGAGAGCGGGCACTGGGGGGGTCCCCCGGAGAGCGGGCACTGGGGGGCATCCCGGAGAGCGGGCACTGGGGGGCATCCCGGAGAGCGGGCACTGGGGGGCATCCCCGAGAGCGGGCACTGGGGGGCATCCCCGAGAGCGGGCACTGGGGGGCATCCCGGAGAGCAGGCACTGGGGGGCATCCCGGAGAGCGGGCACTGGGGGGCATCCCCGAGAGCGGGCACTGGGGGGGGCGGGGGCATCCCGGAGAGCGGGCACTGGGGGGGGCGGGGGCATCCCGGAGAGCGGGCACTGGGGGGGGCGGGGGCATCCCGGAGAGCGGGCACTGGGGGGCGGGGGCATCCCGGAGAGCGGGCACTGGGGGGCGGGGGCATCCCGGAGAGCGGGCACTGGGGGGCGGGGGCATCCCGGAGAGCGGGCACTGGGGGGCGGGGGCATCCCGGAGAGCGGGCACTGGGGGGCGGGGGCATCCCGGAGAGCGGGCACTGGGGGGCGGGGGCATCCCGGAGAGCGGGCACTGGGGGGCGGGGGCATCCCGGAGAGCGGGCACTGGGGGGCGGGGGCATCCCGGAGAGCGGGCACTGGGGGGCGGGGGCATCCCGGAGAGCGGGCACTGGGGGGCGGGGGCATCCCGGAGAGCGGGCACTGGGGGGCGGGGGCATCCCGGAGAGCGGGCACTGGGGGGGGTCACCCGGAGAGCGGGCACTGGGGGGGGTCACCCGGAGAGCGGGCACTGGGGGGGGTCACCCGGAGAGCGGGCACTGGGGGGGTCACCCGGAGAGCGGGCACTGGGGGGGTCACCCGGAGAGCGGGCACTGGGGGGGGTCACCCGGAGAGCGGGCACTGGGGGGGGTCCCCCGGAGAGCGGGCACTGGGGGGGGTCCCCCGGAGAGCGGGCACTGGGGGGGGGTCCCCCGGAGAGCGGGCACTGGGGGGGGTCCCCCGGAGAGCGGGCACTGGGGGGGGGTCCCCCGGAGAGCGGGCACTGGGGGGGTCGGGGGCATCCCGGAGAACGGGCACTGTGGGGGGGCGGGGGCATCCCGGAGAGCGGGCACTGTGGGGGGGCGGGGGCATCACGGAGAGCGGGCACTGTGGGGGGGGGCGGGGGCATCCCGGAGAGCGGGCACTGTGGAGGGGGCGGGGGCATCCCGGAGAGCGGGCACTGGGGGGGGCAGGGGCATCCCGGAGAGCGGGCACTGGGGGGCGGGGGCATCCCGGAGAGCGGGCACTGGGGGGCGGGGGCATCCCGGAGAGCGGGCACTGGGGGGCGGGGGCATCCCGGAGAGCGGGCACTGGGGGGCGGGGGCATCCCGGAGAGCGGGCACTGGGGGGCGGGGGCATCCCGGAGAGCGGGCACTGGGGGGGCGGGGGAATCCCGGAGGGGTGGGGGCATCCCGGAGAGTGGGCGCTGGGGGGGCGGGGGCATCCCGGAGAGTGGGCGCTGGGGTGGGGCGGGGGCATCCCGGAGAGTGGGCGCTGGGGTGGGGCGGGGGCATCCCGGAGAGTGGGCGCTGGGGTGGGGCGGAGGCATCCCGGAGAGTGGGCACTTGGTGGGGGGGGGGCGGGGGAATCCCGGAGAGTGGGCGCTGGAGTGGGGCGGAGGCATCCCGGAGAGTGGGCACTTGGTGGGGGGGGGGGCGGGGGAATCCCGGAGAGTGGGCACTTGGTGGGGGGGGGGGCGGGGGCATCCCGGAGAGTGGGCGCTGGGGGGGGGCATCCCGGAGAGTGGGCGCGGGGGGGGGCGGGGGAATACCGGAGAGTGGGCGCTGGAGGGGGGGGGGGCGGGGGCATCCCGGAGAGTGGGCGCTGGGGGGGGGGGCATCCCGGAGAGTGGGCGCTGGGGGGGGTGTGGGCATCCCGGAGAGTGGGCGCTGGGGGGTGGGGGCATCCCAGAGAGTGGGCGCTGGGGGGTCCTGGGTACTGGTGGGGTCTGCTGTGTACCGGAGGAGTGCAGATACTGGACACTGGGGGTCCTGGGCATTGTGGGGAGGAGGGGGGGGGTTCCAGACACTGGGCATTGTCGGGAGGGGGGTTGTCCAGACACTGGGAGGGCTCTGAGCACTGGGAGGGATCCTGGACACTGGGGGTCCCAGACGCTGAGTGTTGGGTACCTGGGCACTGGTCATTGCAACACCAGTACTGGAAACCTCAGCAGTTGACACCAATATCGAGCACAATAGCACTGGGCAACCCACCACTGGACAGTATCTAGCATTGGTTCTGGAGGGTACAGTACTGGAGGGTACAGGTCTGTCACTGTATAACGCTGGGGTACAGTACTGGAGGGTACAGGTCTGTCACTGTATAACACGGGGGTACAGTACTGGTGGGTACAGGTCTGTCACTATAACACTGGGGTACAGTACTGGTGGGTACAGGTCTGTCACTGTATAACACGGGGGTACAGTACTGGTGGGTACAGGTCTGTCACTGTATAACACTGGGGTACAGTACTGGAGGGTACAGGTCTGTCACTGTATAACACTGGGGTACAGTACTGGTGGGGACAGGTCTGTCACTGTATAACACGGGGGTACAGTACTGGTGGGGACAGGTCTGTCACTGTATAACACGGGGGTACAGTACTGGTGGGTACAGGTCTGTCACTATAACACTGGGGTACAGTACTGGTGGGGACAGGTCTGTCACTATAACACTGGGGTACAGTACTGGTGGGGACAGGTCTGTCACTGTATAACACGGGGTACAGTACTGGTGGGTACAGGTCTGTCACTGTATAACACGGGGGTACAGTACTGGTGGGGACAGGTCTGTCACTATAACGGGGGTACAGTACTGGTCTGTCACTTTTGAATAGGATATCCAAACATTTCTATAACCCTTTTAATGTAGCAAGACATTACTCAAGATTCCTCAGTGGGGTGGGGGTGAGAAGAATTAGACACGGAGCAGAGACGTGAGGAGTTGGGATTTGAACGAAGGAGAGAGGAAGCAAGGAGAGATAAGCATTGATCTGTGACCGACTCTAGTTTCACTCAGATTAGCCATGTCATTTGCTCTGCAAGCGTTTAACTACCATCTCAACTTCCCAGAATGGTTCATGTTTCGAATTTAACCGTGTGTGTAATTACCTCCTCCTCTCTCCGCCACTGGCTCAGTGGGTAAATGCACTTCCTGGTGTGGCTTCATGCCATACAGATCAACAAGGCCCGAGGTTCGATCCGTAACCCCACCCACATAGGTCCCACCAAAAGCTTGGTCAATGAGGCAGGTTTTAAGGAGTCTCTTAAAGGAGGAGAGAGAGGCGGAGAGGTTTAGGGAGGGAATTCCAGAGCTTAGGGCCCAGGCAGCTGAAGGCACGGCCGGCAATGTGGGGTGATTAAAATCGGGGATGTGCAAGAGGCCAGAATTGAAGGAGCGCAGAGATCTCTGAGGGTTGTAGGGGCTGGAGGAGGTTACAGAGATAGGGAGGATTAAAGGATGTGATAGGGCAGATAGAGAGAAACTATTTCCTCTGGTGGGAGAGTCCAGAACGAGGGGGCATAACCTTAAAATTAGAGCCAGGCCGTTCAGGGGTGATGTCAGGAAGCATTTCTTCACACAAAGGGGAGTGGGAATCTGGAACTCTCTCCCCCAAAAAGCTGTCGAGGCCGGGGGTCAATTGGAGCTTTCAAACTGAGATTGATGGATTTTTGTTGGGTGAGGGTATTAATGGTTACAGAACCGAGGCGGGTAGATGGAGTTAAGATACAGATCAGCCATGATCCAGTTGAACGGTGGAACAGGCTCGAGGGGCTGAATGGCCTCCCCTGTTCCTATGAGAGGACAATAAAACTCATTAATCCATTTGTGCCAGTGGGGGAGAGTAGCATTCATTGTTGCCATGACAACCACTGCCAACTGGAAAGGGATGGGATGATAGAACACGGGAACGTGTAATGGTGGAACACGGGAACGTGTAATGGTGGAACACGAGAACGTGTAATGGTGGAACACGGGAACGTGTAATGGCGGGACGGTGGAACACGGGAACGTGTAATGGCGGGACGGTGGAACACGGGAACGTGTAATGGCGGGACGGTGGAACACGGGAACGTGTGATGGCGGGACGGTGGAACACGGGAACGTGTGATGGCGGGACGGTGGAACACGGGCACGTGTGATGGCGGGACGGTGGAACACGGGCACGTGGGATGGCGGGACGGTATAAATTGGGCATTGGTTACACAAGGTGTTCTTAAAGGGCAGTGTGTGTGTGGCGGGGGGCGGTTGGACAGGATCGAAGGAGGTTTCTCTCCACCTATAGTTCCCCTTCGAATCCTGTCACATTATTTCAGTTTCTCAGTGCACTTTTCCTCTCAGTTCTACATTGATGCGAAGCCTTTGGCTGCGGATCAATGGATAAAGTGGCAGCATTAACCAGAGTCGGGCTTCGAGCTGACATGCTAATGCGCTAAAGGCAAGCAGTGTACATCCAGCACCCCTGCACGTCACCACATGTAACTCAGTATAACTCCAGTCCGGGCCTGAGCTGCATTTTTTGAAAGTGCCCACGGTATTCTGTTGGATGCCAGGACATAATGTTGGCACAAGATAAGTGCCACATGGGGAAGGGGAGGAGGGGTGCTTCTGTCCCTGGCACCATGACACACACAATTCTGTTGCTTTGCCTCGGTGCCATCAGACTGCGCTCCCTCTATAGCCTCGACTGTGCAGTGTGGAGCCTCCTGAGATGCTATCCGATCAGCAGCCTCCGACTGTTCAGTGCAGGCAGACTCCCTGCCTCCCACCCACCGCCATCTTTACAGCTCAGCACAGCCCAGTTTTTTAAAAATAAAACACTCTCTCAATCTGCCAACAATCTTGGCTGACAGCCCTGAATAATAATGCTGCAGCAGACACCGCCCTCTCCACCTGCTCTATACAGCTTCTCCTGAAGGGTATTCAAGGGGACGCTACTCACAGGGCAGTCATTCAAGTGGATTTTAAGAGGACGGAATGATGTTTAGGACCTTGAGAAATCCCAACGAACATGGCATATCCCCCAATCCCTTCTCCCGCTTGCCTCTTACCAGGCATGACTTGCAGCTAAACGCTTGTCTTACTAAATCATCCTTCGAGCCTGATTCACCCTTTGCCTGAATTCCCTACTTGTGTCCCCCGATACTTGAAAATAGTCACCGAATCCCGAGGCTCCAATGCGATCTTGCTGGCTTTTTAATTCCAGTGTTACCCGGGCTTCTGCCTGCTCTTTATTTTTTTCTTTAAGACCGAATCTGGGCCTGTCCTGGTCTGAATGGCTCCGTCCCAGTGTCTCTACAAACTGAGCAATGGGGGGGGGGGGATGCGGGGATTGCTTGTGGTATTGACTGCAGACTCATCGGGGAGTTTTAGCTCTCTTCGTCTGGCAGAAGATCGTCTGTTCTTGCTGGTGCCTGCCAGACTTTGGCTGATTTAATATCCTGTAATGTATGTAGGAATCCGATGGCATGTCGATGGCCCACTGAGCAAGGCACGCATAGTGGTTACCCCTCTCAGTTAAAATCTGTCCGGGAAGAAGCGGTGACCCTAAAGTAAAGGTTTTATGGCCCCCACCGGACCCCACAGGAAATTCCAGATCCCTGATGCACAGGGCTTCCCCTCCCCACCGCGAGACCTTATCAAACCCCCTCAGCTGAGTGCCAGAGGGCTGCCCGATCTTTGCCTGCTGGCGGCCAACCAGCTGCCCCTTTGCACCCATTTCAGGTGGGCAGCTGGCCAGTCAAGCCTACCACGAGACCCCCGGATGGGTGTCACCCAAGAGTTAGAATTCCCTCTTCACCGCTTTCCACCCCCCCCCCCCCACCCCTTGCCTGTTTGGGTATGGGCAGAAGGAAGAAATTTAACACATATTTTGAGTGGGACTCATTTGAAACCCTTTTTGTTTATTCGTTCATGGGATGTGGGTGTCGCTGGCGAGGCCGGCATTTATTGCCCATCCCTAATTGCCCCTTGAGAAGGTGGTGGTGAGCCGCCACCTTGAACCGCTGCAGTCCGTGTGGTGAAGGTTCTCCCACAGTGCTATTAGGAAGGGAGTTCCAGGATTTTGACCCAGCGACCATGAAGGAACGGCGATATATTTCCAAGTCGGGATGGTGTGTGACTTGGAGGGGAACGTGCAGGTGGTGTTGTTCCCATGTGCCTGCTGTCCTTGTTCTTCTAGGTGGTAGAGGTTGCGGGTTTGGGAGGTGCTGGCAAAGAAGCCTTGGTGAGTTGCTGCAGTGCATCCTGTGGATGGTACACACTGCAGCTACAATGTGCTGGTGGTGGATGAGGTGCCAATCAAGCGGGCGGCTTTGTCCTGGATGGTTCAAGGTTCTTGAGTGGTGTTGGAGCTGCACTCATCCAGGCAAGTGGAGAGTATTCCATCACACTCCTGACTTGTGCCTTGTAGATGGTGGAAAGGCTTTGGGGAGTCAGGAGGTGAGTCACTCGCCACAGAATACCCAGCCTCTGACCTGCTCTCGTAGCCACAGTATTTATGTGGCTGGTCCAGTTAAGTTTCTGGTCAATGGTGACCCCCAGGATGTTGATGGTGGGGGATTTGGCTATGGTAATGCCGTTAAATGTCATGGGGAGGTGGTTAGACTCTTTTGTTGGAGATGGTCATTGCCTGGCACTTGTCTGGCGCGAATGTTACTTGCCACTTATCAGCCCAATCCTGGATGTTGTCCAGGTCTTGCTCCACGTGGGCACAGACTGCTTCATTATCTGAGGGGTTGCGAATGGAACTGAACACTGTGCAATCATCAGCGAACATCCCCATTTCTGACCTTATGATGGAGGGAAGGTCATTGATGAAGCAGCTGAAGATGGTTGGGCCTAGGACACTGCCCTGAGGAATTCCTGCAGCAATGTCCTGGGGCTGAGATGATTGGCCTCCAACAACCACTACCATCTTTCTTTGTGCTAGGTATGACTCCAGCCACTGGAGAGTTTTCCCCCTGATTCCCATTGACTTCAATTTTACTAGGGCTCCTTGGTGCCACACTCGGTCAAATGCTGCCTTGATGTCAAGGGCAGTCACTCTCACCTCACCGCTGGAATTTAGCTCTTTTGTCCATGTTTGGACAAATGAGGTCTGGAGCCGAGTGGTCCTGGCGGAACCCAAACTGAGCATCGGTGAGCAGGTTATTGGTGAGTAAGTGCCGTTTGATAGCACTGTCGACGACACCTTCCATCACTTTGCTGATGATTGAGAGTAGACTGATGGGGCGGTAATTGTCTGGATTGGATTTGCCCTGCTTTTTGTGGACAGGACATACCTGGGCAATTTTCCACATTGTCTGGTAGATGCCAGTGTTGTAGTTGTGTACGTTCACCCAAGAGCCTTGTAACAGAAACAGAATATTCCCGAAAAGCAAGGCACCCAGGTCCTTGTTTGATCCCATCCGGGATAGCATCTCCTGGTCAGAGCTGAAACTGGCAAAGAAGGGTTTCCCCATCTCATCCGAAGGACGGCACCTCCGACAGTGCAACACTCCCTCAACGCTGCACTGGGGCACACAGCAACAGCAGCTTGCACTTTTAATGTAGAAACACGTCCCAAAGTGCTTCACAAGAGACGTAATCAGACTTCAAATGGGTGCCTGAGACACAGGAGGAGATATTAGGAGGGGCGACCAAAAGCTTTGTCAAAAGAGTTGGGTTTTAAGGAGGTGGAGAGCTTTAGGGAGGGAATTCCACAAACAGACACCGGGAAGGACTCCCCCTGCTCTTCTTCCAATAGTGGCCGTGGGATCTTTAACGTCCACCTGAGAGGGCAGACAGGGCCTCATCCGAAAGACGGCACCTCTGACAGTGCAGCACTCCCTCAGTACTGGCACTGGGGAGTGGGGCAGAAAAGAAATGGGACTTTTACTGTAAAACCGAACTGTTGAGTGCCTGGTTTGGATTTGCAAAGAGTTTACACCCAAAGAGACAGATGGGGAACTTGTGTGAAGTGTGAGGGAGAGGTAACCCAATCCTCCCCAGTATTGAGCTCAGTGGTTTATATGATACTCCGTGAAGCATCTCTTCAGGCCCTTTGACCTTTGCTGAGTACCAAGGGGGGTTATTTTTAAACCGGGGCTGCTTGATTCAGTTTTGCAACCAGAGCTATTTTTCCTTCGCCCTGCTCCCTCACCCCAGGCAGGGTGGACCGAGACTGAATGTCAGGGGTCGAGAGTCCTGCCTGGATTGGAACCCAGGCCCAATACGGTGGTGTCTGCAGGTGTGTCCATCTGGGGCATTTATGTAACCGGAATTGGTGCCATCTTCAACTTTCTCCCAACCGCCCCCCCCTCCAAAATCAGAAGGTCGCAGGTTTTAAGTTCCAGAGCTGCCCCACGCGCACTTTCCAGCACCCTTGGGCAGCCAGTTGCTCACATTCTGTTGGGCTGGTGTTCGATTGTGGGGCGTGGGTTGCTGCCGGAACGCTGCACTTTCCCAGCATCGCCAGAGAGAGAGAGAGAGAGAGAAAAGCTGTGTTGCTCCCTGACCATATCACATTGAGCTTCACTCGTGCTTTATCCCCGTGTTGTGTTTTAGTCTGAGGATTACAAAACCGTTCCCAGAGACGCGCAGAGCTCGGAGGCCCCGAGGTTTGCTGTTTGGGCCTTTGCTGAGTTAGTGACGCGCAGGCGGGGAGGGAGGGAGGGAGGGGGCGCGTGCTACATCGCTGCCTGAATTGTGGAGGGGGAGGGGAGATAATCGGCCAGGATGTTCCTGATCACTACCCAGCGACCCACCGCTGGAAAGTGCAGTGGGTGGCCCACACGGATGAATAGCCTGCTGACGCTGTCTAAGCCCAGTTTCTATTTATATCATGCCTTTCACACCCTCAGGATGTCCCTAAGTGCTTCACAGCCAATGAAGTACTTTTGAAGTGTCCCTGTTGTAATGTAGGAACCGCGGCAGCCAATTTGAGCAGAGCAAGATCCCACAAACAGTAATGTGAAAATGACCAGAATTTTTTTTTTACTGATGTTGGTTGAGGGATATATATTGGCCCAGGACACCAGGGACAACTCCCTGCTTTTCAAATAGTGGCCGTGGGATCTTTTACGTTTACCTGAGAGGGCAGAACGGGGCCTTGGTCTCATCCGAAAGACGACACCTCCGACAGTGTGGCCCTCCCTCAGTACTGCACTGGGTGCGTCAGCTTGGGTTATGGGCTCAAGTGGGGCTCGAACCTTCTGACTCGGGCAAGAGAGGTACTACTGAGCCACGGCTGACAGAAAGAGGGGATTCGAAGTAGGCGGGCTTCGAGATCATAGAAGGAGGTCATTTGGCCTGTCGTTCCTGTGCTGGCTCTTTGAAAGAGCTGTCTAATTTGGTCCTAAACCCTAGCTTTTTCCCCGTAACCCTGCAAATCAGTCCTCTTCAAGTACATGTCCAATTGTCTTTTGAAAGTTATGATTGAATCTGCTTCCACCGCCCTTTCAGGTAGTTTGTTCCAGATCATAACAACTCTGTGTGAAAAAAATTCTTCTCAATTCCCCTCTAGTTCTTTTGCCAATTATTTTAAATCTGTGTCCTCTGGTTACTGACACTCCTGCTACTGGAAACAGTTTCTCCTTATTTACTCTATGAAAACCCCTCATGATTTTGAACACCTCGATTAAATCTCCCCTTAACCTTCTCTGCTCTGAGGAGAACAATCCCAGCTTCTCCAGTCTCTCCCCATAACTGAAGTCCCTCATCCCTGGTCCCATTCTAGTAAATCTCCTCTGCACCCTCTCCAAGGCCTCGACATCCTTCCTAAAGTGTGAGGCCCAGAATTGTGCACAATACTCCAGCTGAGGCCTAACCAGTGATTTGTAAAGGTTCAGCATAACTTCCTTGTTTTTGTATTCAGTTCCCCTATTTACAAAGCCAGTATCCCATATGCTTTCTTAACCACCTTATCAACTTGACCTGCCACCTTCAAAGATTTGTGAATTTCCACCCTCAGGTCCCTCTGCTCTGACCACCTCCTCAAAATAGTACAGTTTAGATTACACTGCTTCTCCATATTGTTCCTCCCAAAGTGCATCACTACACACTTATCCACATTAAATTACACCTGCCATGTGTCTGCCCATTTCACCAGTCTGACTATGTCCTCCTGAAGTCCGCTACTATCCTCCTCACTATTTACCACGTTGCCAAGTTTTATATCATCCGCAAACTTCGAAATTGTACTCCCTATACCCAAGTCCAGGTAATTTATATATAACGAGAAGCAATGGTCCTAATAGCGACCCCTGGGGGACCCCACTGCATACTTCTCTCCAGTCAGAAAAACATCTGTTCACCACTACTCTCTGCCTCCTATCCCTCGGCCAGTTACATACCCAAGTTACCACCATCCCTTTAATACCATGTGCTCGTATTATCTGAATGTCTGTTATGTGGTGCTTTATTAAATGCCTTTTGAAAGTCCATATATACAACATCTACTGCACTACCTTCATCAACCCTCTCTGATACTGCATCAAAGATCTCAATCAGGTTAATCAGATACGACTTGCCTTTAATAAATCTGTGCTGGTAGTCCTTTATTAACCCATGCTTCTCCAAGTGAGAATTAATTTTGCCCTTGACAATGGTCTCTAGTAGTTTTCCCACCACTGACATTAGACTGATTGGCCTGTAGTTACCAGGTTTATCCCTCTCCCCTTTTTCAAAAAGGAGTGTAACATTTGCAATCCTCCAGTCCTTGGGCACCACTCCCATATCCAAAGAGGATTGATAGATTGTGGTCAGTGTTTCTACTATCTCCACCCTAGCTTCCCTCAGCAACCGAGGATGCATCCCACCTAGACCGGGTGACTTGTTAACATTGAGTGACGTCAACCTATTTAGCACCTCCTTTCTGTCTATTTTTATCTTATCCAATATCTCCACTCCCTCCTTCTCTATTGCAACATTAACTTCACCCTTTTTTGTGAAGACAGATACAAAGTCCTCTTTCAGTACCTGTCATGTCCTCGGCCTCCACAAGAAGATTTCCTTTTTTGTCCCTAATCGGCCCCACCATTCCTTTAACTATCCTTTTACTTTTTATATGTTTTGAAATGATTTCCCTTTTATGTTACCCGTTAATCTTTTCCTGTATTCCCTCTTTGCCCTTCTTATATCCTTTTTTCAGTTTCCCCCTGCACTCTCTGTATTCTGCCTGGTTTTTAAACTGTATTCTATACCTGACATTTGTCATAAACTTCCTTTTTCTGTTTTAATTTCAACCCTATTTCCTTTGTCGTCCAGGGAGCACTAGCTTTGGATGCCCCATCTTTCCTCCTCATGAGACTATACCTGATTTGTACCTGAACTATCTCTGCCTTGAAGGCCTGCCATTGATCATTTACTGTTTTCTTGGTCAAATCTTTGTTTCCAGTCCACCTGTGCTAGACCCCTTGACAGATCACTGATATGGGCCCTCGTCCAGTTGGGTATTTTCACCCTTGATTTTTCTTTGTCCTTTTCCGTATCTACTTTAAACCTAATTATATTATGATCACTATTACCCAGATGTTCTCCCACTGAAACACACTCCATTTGCCCCACTTCATTCCCCAGAACTCGATCCAGCACAGCTTCCTTCCTCATTGTGCTAGAAACATGCTGATTAAGAAAGTTCTCCTGTACACATTTTAGGAATTCTTCACCCTCCTTGCCCTTTTTTTTCCAGTCTGTGTTGAAGTCCCCTACTATTATTGCTCTATTATTTTTACATTTCTCTGAAATTTGCCCACAGATTTGCTCCTCTATCTCCTCCTCACTATTTGGAGGTTTATAGTAAACACCCAACAATGTAACAGCTCCTTTTCTGTTCCATAACTCGAACCAAATAGATTCAGTCTTTGAACCCTCTGGTATATCGTCCCTCTGTAGAACTGTAATATTATCCTTGATCAATACTGCCACCCCTCATCCTTGCTTTTTTCCTTCCCTGTCCCTCCTGAATACATTGTAGCCAGGAATGTTTAGTTCCCATTCCTGCCCATGTTTAAGCCAGGTCTCGGTTATAGCCACCAGATCATGTGGCAACTTGTACCTGCAGCTCGTCAACCTTATTCGTAACACTCCTCGCAATAACACAAATGCATTCCAACACCATTGCTTTTTTTCCTCCATCTAATTCCTGCTCTTTCTACACTATTATTTACTCTGCTGCTGTTTGTCCCTCCTGGTTTTCTGTGCACCTTGTCTCTCCTCTGTTGCTTCATCCTGGTTCCCCCTGGATGGAGCAGAGGTGAGATTGCCAGCTCCACCCATGGCCAAGCAGGAGACTGTGCGCTGTCACTCAGTCGGGGAAGAGAGATGAAATGGGCAAAGCTTGTGGTGTGTGTTTAGCCTCAGTGAAGATCAACTCTGGCAGATATTTAGTACAAGAACAGAGAATGCTGGAGAACTACTCAACAGGTCAGGCAGTGTCCGTGTTAACTTTTCAGGTCGATAACCTTTTGTCTGAACTGGAAGAAGTTTGAGATTTAACTGTTTGAGAAGCAAGTATAGAGCCAGGGAATAAGATGGGGGCAGGGGTGGAGGAAAGAACAAAAGGGAAGGTCTGTGATAGGGCAGAGGGCAGGAGTGATTAAATAACAAAAGGGATGATGGTGCAAGGCAAGGAGGGTGGTAATGGGACAAGACCCTGGAATATAGAAGGTTTAGGGGTGATTTGATTGAGGTTCTTAGGGTTTTGAAAGGAACTGATAGGGTAGATAGAGAGAAACTTTTTCCGCTGGTGGGGAGTCGAGGACAAGGGGACATAACTTAAAATCAGAGTCAGGCCATTCAGGAGAGAAGTTAGGAAACTTCACGCAATGGGTGGTAGAAGTGAGGTACTCTCTCCCACAAAAAGCAGTAAAAGCTCAATTTAAATCAGAGATTGGTAGATTTTTGTTGGGTAAGGGTATTAAGGGATATAGAGCCAAGGTGGATAAATGGAGTTAAGAGATAGATCAGCCATGATCTAATTGAATGGCGGAACAGGCTCGAGGGGGCTGAATGGCCTCCTCCTCTTCCTATGTTCCTAATAGAGAAACAAAAGATGGATCCAGAGGAGCTGTAAATGTTTACAGCAGAACCATTACCGGCACCTGCTGTCCGAGAAAGTGGGAGACGTGGTTATGATCTGAAGTTGTTGAGTTCAATGTTGAGGCCAGAAGGCTATAAAGGGCCTAATTGAAAGGTGAGGTGCTGTTCCTCAAGCTTGCTTTGAGCTTCATTGGAACGGTGTAAGAGGCTGAGGTCAGAGTGGGACGGAGAATGAAAGGAAAGTATTTAATTGCCCAGCACTTGACGTCGGACAGTGTGGAACTGGGAGCTGGAGCTGCTTTTAAAAATGGTGCTTTCAATTTAAAACCCTGATTTTTTTAAAAATACAATTTCCACTCCTAAAACACTCAACCTGCAGAACCACCCCTCTGATAGCTGCCCCTACCCCCCCAGGGGACAGTGGGCTCACTGGTATTTCCGAGCCCCTCAATTTGCATTGTGCCCACTCCCCAGCACACGTTGATGCCAGCTGTCTTTCGATAGGGGCTGGTTGGTGCCTGGGGAGATTGGCACCACGCATGATACAAGCAGGCCTCCTGCACAAGAGACTGCTGACAGGCTCCTCGTCTATATATGCATAATGAAAACTGATACTACGGGTCAGAGAAAATATCAACGCTGTTAAAACTGTCCTGCGGCAACCTCATAAAAAAGCAGCTCAGCAGCAAACTGCCTCCAAGCCGAGTCAGGGATTTATCTGGAGTCTGTTAAAGACGCGTTCCCAGATCTGGCTCGTCTATATTCCCTCAATGGTGAGACCCCTTTCTCCTCAAAAAATAACTATTTCACATGTGACACAGTTAGTTAAGCTTCCCTAATCAGCCTTGTACCAACTCTCCATGAGAACCTGTCACTATGCAGGGATCTCTGAGAGCAAGGGGACTGAGAGCCATCTCTCCGAGAGAGGGACTGTTAGACACCAGACAGTGTACCGATATCTCCCTGAGAGAGGGATTGAGAGACACCAAGCAGTGTACAGATATCTCGCCGAGAGAGGGACTGAGATACCAGACGGTGTACAGATATCCCCCCGAGAGAGAGAGAGAGAGAGAGACACCAGACAGTGCACATATATCTCCATGAGAGGGACTGACACCAGACAGTGAACAGATATCTCGCCGAGAGAGGGACTGAGATACCAGACGGTGTACAGATATCCCCCCGAGAGAGAGAGAGAGAGAGACACCAGACAGTGCACATATATCTCCATGAGAGGGACTGACACCAGACAGTGAACAGATATCTCCCAGAGGGAGAGGGGACTGAGAGACACCGGGCAGTGTACAGATATCTCCCTGAGCGAGAGAGTGAGAGACATCAGACAGTGTACAGATATCTCCCAGAGGGAGAGGGGACTGAGACACACCAGACAGTGTACAGATATCTCCCAGCGGGAGAGGGGACTGAGACATACCAGACAGTGTACAGATATCTCCCCAAGAGAGGGACTGAGACACCATTTGTTTATTGGACAGAGTCCCTGTTGGTGTTGTAGGAGAGAGGCTCCACTCACTGAGAGGAGGTCTTCACTTCCAGCTGTGGTCGATTTGTAGCAGGACCCTGTTCAGGTTATCTGAAAGGTGGAAGGATCATCATCAAAATAACAAAACAGGTTAGGGCGTGTGGAATTATTGAAAGAGGCGACTGAGTTGAAACTCCCTCCCAGTTCTGTGGTGCTGGGACAGAATGATTTGGAGTAGGTTTGGTGGGGAGAGAAGGGAGGAGTGTGACCCAGTCCCGTTCACCCATCACTCCCTGTGCTCGTTGACCCACGCTGGCTCCCGGTCAAGCAACGCCTCAATTTTAAAATTCTCATCCTCAAGCTCAAATCCCTCCATGGCCTCGCTCCCTCCCGATCTCTGTAACCTCCTCCAGCCCTACAACCCTCCGACATCTCTGTGTTCTACCAACTCTGACCTCTTGTCCATCTCCACTTCCTTCACCCCACCATTGGTGGCCGTGCCTTCAGCTGCCGAGGCCCTAAGCTCTAGAATTCCCTCCCTAAACCTCCCTGCCTCTCCGTCTCTCTCTCCTCCTTTTAAGGTGTTCCTTAAATCCTACCTCTTTGACCAAGCTTTTGGTCAGCTATCCTAATATCTCTTTATGTGGCTTGGTGTCAAATTTTGTCTGATAATCGCACCTGTGAAGAGCCTTGGGATAAAATACAAATGAAAATTTGCAAATGCCTTCTCTCGTGTGCCGGGCATTGTGCCTTTAAGAGGATAGTCATGCCTCCCACCGGTTCGAAGGTCGTGGAGATTGGCTCAATGTTGTCACACCCACAGAGGAGGAAGGGCACAGTTCAGTTCCACCAAGTGCTGCACGAGTCGCCTCTTTGTCTACGCCAACTCCTGTGTACATACGGCACAGCTGGCAGAGACCTCAATCTGCCCCGATTCACTTGCGTGGCGTCTCCAGAACCGTTCACGCGGCCGAGCTGTGTCGAAAGCCTCGTCTCCCCTACTGAGTCGGACGTTAAAGAAGATCGGGGGGAGTTTTCCCCGGTGCCCTGGCCAACGTTCCTCCCTTAACCTGTGCACATTGGTCGCCAGGCAGATACTGCAGCCCAGTTCAATTATAGAGTTAGTGCCGCTCAAAGCCAGTGGATTAGCGGATCAGCGGGCGCATTGTGAAAGGGTTCAAGGCATTTGAGTGTTGTTAGGGGCTGGTGGAAAGTCTCCTTAGCAACCGTAGTCAATACGTAAACAAAGCCTGCTGCTCCTAGGCCCCCCACACAGCCTCCCCACCCATTATTATAAATCATATGCAAACACTTCTCTGCCTCCAAGCATCACCTGCAAACATGAATTGTAAACAGCCTTCAGTTCTTTCCTTTTTTCTTCTTTCTATCATTCCCTGCTCTAGTGGGTACGAGTCTGTCACTGTATAACACTGGGGTACAGTACTGGTGGGGACAGGTCTGTCACTGTATAACACTGGGGTACAGTACTGGTGGGGACAGGTCTGTCACTGTATAACACCGGGGTACAGTGGTGGGGACAGGTCTGTCACTGTATAATGGGGGTACAGTGGTGGGGACTGGTCTGTCACTGTATAACACTGGGGTACAGTACTGGAGGGTGCAGGTCTGTCACTGTATAACACTGGGGTACAGTACTATTGGGTACAGGTCTGTCACTATAATGGGTACAGTACTGGAGGGTACAGGTCTGTCACTGTATAACACTGGGGTACAGTACTGGTGGTACAGGTCTGTCACTGTATAACACGGGTACAGTACTGGTGGTACAGGTCTGTCACTGTATAACACTGGGGTACAATACTGGTGGTACAGGTCTGTCACTGTATAACACGGGTACAGTACTGGAGGGTACAGGTCTGTCACTGTATAACACTGGGGTACAGTACTGGTGGGTACAGGTCTGTCACTATAACACTGGGGTACAGTACTGGTGGGTACAGGTCTGTCACTATAACACTGGGGTACAGTACTGGAGGGTATAGGGCAATTACTGGGAGTGGGAGCAGTTTGAAGGGATGAATTGAAGTGTGACAGATCAAGTGGTATTAGGATCCGCACACTGATACAGGACATGAACCCGCTGCCTACGCCGCTCTGTAATACACTTGACCGGTCTCTGAGCGTATTTGGGAGTCCCTGGTACCTGCTCCTGACTTCTGATGTTGTCCTTGAATCTGTCTGCGTGGGTCACTGTCTGGAGCAGTGCAGCCTACAACCAACACAGCTGATCTGGGATCCCCTGCACTGGGAGTCTTGTGCAACACAAAACTAGAACCGATTAAAGGTGGAAGTGCTCAGCAGGTCAGGCAGCATCTGTGGAGAGACAGAAGTCGACATTTCAGATCTAAAACCCTTCCTTAGTCCGTCCCTCTCTTGTGTTCTAACCCAAGACTCTCTCACATTAGATTCCTGTGCTACTCACTAGGGAAGGGTAGCTGAGGTGGATTCCTGTACGTGTTTTTTTTAATCTGCGGAATACATTCTCTGAGGGTGGGCTGCAACCAAGAATAAAGAGTCCCACCTACCCTCTACAAGGGTACTCTGACCCATCGGACACAAGTACCCCAGCTGGTCGCCAACCCAGTATTCAGAGCCGGAGCTCCGGTCTCCGCTCACCGAGACTGTCTGGAGTGGGGCTCGAACCCAAACATTAGCAACATAGGAACACGAGGAGGCCATTCAGCCCCTCGAGCCTGTTCCGCCATTCAATTAGATCATGGCTGATCTGTATCCTAACTCCATCTACCCGCCTTGGTTCCGTAACCCTTAATCCCCTCACCCAACAAAAATCAATCAATCTCAGTTTTGAAATTTTCAGTTGACCCCCAGCATCCACAGCTTTTTGGGGGAGAGAGTTCCAGATTCCCACTCCCCTTTGTGTGAGGAAGTGCTTCCTGACATCACCCCTGAATGGCCTGGCTCTAATTTTAAGGTTAGGCCCCCTTGTTCTGGACTCCCCCCACCCCCCCCCACCAGAGGTAATAGTTTCTCTCTATCGACCCTATCAAATCCTTTAATCATCTTAAACACCTCGATTAGATCACCCCTTAATCTTCTACACTCGAGGGAATACAAGCCTAGACTCTGCAACCTGTCCTCATAACAGGAACAGGAGTGGGCCATTCAGCCCCTCGAGCCTGTTCCACCAATCAGTGAGATCATGGCTGATCTGTATCCTAACTCCATCCACCCGTCTTGGCTCCATATCCCTTAATAAATCTATCGATCTCAGATTCAATGTGATTAATTGAGCGAGCGTCTCCTGCTTTTTGTGGGAGAGAGGTCCACACTTCTACCACCCTTAATTGAACCCTTTTAGCCCCGGTATCATTCTGACTCCGAGAGGGGAATATACAGGAGTCACTCAATCCCCTCCTTCAGTCCTGCTGATTATTTCCAGCTTTTTCTGTTATTGCTCACAGATTCCCAGCACCTGTGGAGTTGTGCTTTTTGTTTCCCAAGATTACTGAATCTCTCTCTCTCTCTCCCCCCTCGCCCACCCTCCCACTCCTCACAGCGTATCTATTACCTGTCCCTGGAGTTCTACATGGGCCGCACGTTACAGAACACGATGGTGAACCTGGGTCTACAGAACGCCTGTGATGAAGCAATCTATCAGGTAAGAGAACCGATCGCCCTACTGCGTGTTCAGTCCGGATCTCTCATTCCTCAAAATTACCTTGTCGTTTGATCAGATATCCGTTTCCCTCCCTCCCATGAAATTGTATTAAAATATTAGCCCTGATTGTAACTCTGGGGGAATCGGGGGTGCAGGGTCCAAACCGTCCGGCCCCCTGGAGCAGGAGGCCCGGGAGATTTTAACCCCCAGGCCTCATCAGCATTTCCCGACACTGAGTGCGGCTCAAAGTCAGCGGGAATAACGGGAGTATAAATTCGTGTGGTGGGGTCAGGTCGTAGTCAGGGACCCACGGAAACAATCTCCCCCCACGGGGGTTAAGTAAGGGGTTGGGAAAGTCCGTGATCGGGGAGGGGGGTGTGGAGAAGGGGGCAGGGAAGGCCCAAGGTCTCCCTATTATCTCTATGGGCCAGCCTATATAACCTGCTCCCTCTCCTGCTAGTGATTAGGGAGCCCAACCTCTGCCCCCGCTCCCAGGACAGGGCAAGTCACTATGGGTCCATGGGTTCCTGTCAACCTCCAGTACCTCAGCTGAGTGCCCACTGAATGTGAGTGACCTGGGTGTCAGCAGGATATTCTACCACAGAGGGCATCACGCCGCCAGGCTTGGCGGACAGGGGGTCACTGGACCAGGAGCTACCAGGAATCTGGGAGGTCGCCCGTGGCCCCCACCTACTCGGCTCTTGGCCAAAGAGGGATTCACCGTGGCTCGGTCAGTAAAGGCTCACCGATGGAGGAGGTACCGGCTGATGTTAGCTGATCTCGGGCCGGGCGCACGACTCTCTGCCTCGCTGTCCCCGGGCTAGGGAGGGGAGAGGAAAATAGAGTCCCAGTTCCCCCATCGTTACCCAGGTGTGTGGATGTTGAGTGAGGGGTTGGGCCCACTGTGGGGGTCCCCCCCCCACACCCCACCCCACCCCCATTTAGCCTGAGCCCAGACATACCTCGGAGGAGATTTGATGGGATTGGACATCAGCTCAGTGTAAAGAGCGACAGGCTGGAGGTTGGCTGATTGATGTCACCGGGCCCAGGCTGCATTCTAAAGAGCAGTGACATTTAGGAGTCTGACTGATTAGTCAGGAATTGGGCACAGCTGTTCCAGAACCTTCTCCCGTTACAGACCTCTAATGCACTGTAACTGCTTAAAGCTGTGAGGCGATGCTTAATGAGGCAGAAGAGGAACTAACATTGAGTCCCTCAGTGAAGACCTCCTCCATTTTAGTCCCTCAGTGAAGACCTCCTCCATTTTAGTCCCTCAGTGAAGACCTCCTCCATTTTAGTCCCTCAGTGAAGACCTCCTCCATTTTTATTCTGGCCCAGCTTATGGCCCCTCCTGCCTGTTCCAAATCCCATAACTGCCCCGATGTCCCTTCCCTTCTTCACTCCTCTCCCACCCCCTTTGCTCGTTTGTGCCTCCATGCTGCAGTACAGCTCTAAGGGCACCAGCCGCCCCCTGGCAACTCGGCCAAATGTTACGAGCCCAGATGGTGAGAGTTAGTGGGATGTTCCACTGTGTGGGGCATCGTAGCCGAGCCCAATCTTTCCTCACCAGACATCCACACACGGCCACTTTCCAGTAGGAGGCGCTAGGTAGTGATTTGCATCACTTCCCCTGTGATGTTAAGGCCCATTACTGCATCCCAACCGTGGGCCAGAGGAGAATTAACCCAGCTAGGCCACAAATCGAACCAGGGACTGTCCTGGTTTGTATAGCCCAGTTCCAAAATAGTTGGTGCCCCTTCCAGTTACAGAGGTGGGGGTGGGTTTGAGTGATGGCATCTTGTTTATTTGTTGAATTTCTTCCACAGCTTGGTCTGGACATGGAAGAATTGGAAGACATCGAGGAAGACGCTGGGCTTGGAAATGGGGGTCTGGGCCGACTGGCTGGTGAGGAACTTTTGTCGTTCCCCCTCGGGTAGAATTCCCATTTCCGTTTGTACCCTCGTGACAAGGGCCATTCCCGACACACCTCCTCTTCAGCTGCAGCACTTCATACTGCCCCTCCTCCACGTGCCCCCGGGACTCCATTCTCAGCCCTCAGAGGTGGGCCCGAGCTGGGATTCAGAGTTCCCTCCTTTTCCTGTTCTTCATCAGGGAGGAGGAGGAGGGATTTTTGGGACTGTGGGATTTCCCCTTCCTGTGGGGAGAAACCCGGACTGAACTTCCAACTGCTCAACGCTACAAGATTATATCGGGAGTTCACTGCGTATGGGAATCACACACACAGACCCCCGTCCCATCACTGTGTGTGGGAATCACAGACACAGACCCCCGTCCCATCACTGTGTGTGAGGGAATCACAGACACAGACCCCCCGTCCCATCACTGTGTGTGGGGGAATCACAGACACAGACCCCCCGTCCCGTCACTGTGTGTGGGGGAATCACAGACACAGACCCCCGTCCCATCACTGTGTGAGGGAATCACAGACACAGACCCCCGTCCCATCACTGTGTGAGGGAATCACAGACACAGACCCCCGTCCCGTCACTGTGTGTGGGGGAATGACAGACACAGACCCCCGTCCCATCACTGTGTGTGGGGGAATCACAGACACAGACCCCTGTCCCATCACTGTGTGTGGGGGAATCACAGACACAGACCCCCGTCCCATCACTGTGTGTGGGGGAATCACAGACACAGACCCCCGTCCCATCACTGTGTGTGGGGGAATCACAGACACAGACCCCCGTCCCATCACTGTGTGTGGGGGAACCACAGACACAGACCCCCGTCCCATCACTGTGTGAGGGAATCACAGACACAGACCCCCGTCCCGTCACTGTGTGTGGGGGAATCACAGACACAGACCCCCGTCCCATCACTGTGTGTGGGGGAATCACAGACACAGACCCCCGTCCCGTCACTGTGTGTGGGGGAATCACAGACACAGACCCCCGTCCCGTCATTGTGTGTGAGGGAATCACAGACACAGACCCCCGTCCCATCACTGTGTGAGGGAATCACAGACACAGACCCCCGTCCCATCACTGTGTGTGTGGGGGAATCACAGACACAGACCCCCGTCCCATCACTGTGTGTGGGGGAATCACAGACACAGACCCCCGTCCCATCACTGTGTGTGGGGGAATCACAGACACAGACCCCCGTCCCATCACTGTGTGTGGGGGAATCACAGACACAGACCCCCGTCCCATCACTGTGTGTGGGGGAATCACAGACACAGACCCCCCGTCCCGTCACTGTGTGTGGGGGAATCACAGACACAGACCCCCGTCCCATCACTGTGTGAGGGAATCACAGACACAGACCCCCGTCCCGTCACTGTGTGTGGGGGAATCACAGACACAGACCCCCCGTCCCGTCACTGTGTGTGGGGGAATCACAGACACAGACCCCCCGTCCCATCACTGTGTGTGGGGGAATCACAGACACAGACCCCCTGTCCCCCCCCTGTCCCATCACTGTGTGTGGGGTAATCACAGACACTGACCCCCCGTCCCCCCCTGTCTCATCACTGTGTGGTCGATGCAAATCCTGAAATGACTGACCAGCTCTTACTCGTGTCTAGCGTGCTTCCTGGACTCCATGGCGACGCTGGGGCTGGCTGCCTACGGCTACGGAATCCGGTACGAGTTTGGCATCTTCAACCAGAAAATTTCCAACGGGTGGCAGGTGAGTAACTCTGAATAATTTGAATTTGTACCAATCTGAGTTTCTACATTGAGAAGCCTTTGGACAAGGCCCAGAGTGCAGGACACCAGCAAGGGGGGGGGGGCGGGAGGGAAGAAAAGTAGAGGAGGTGAGGTGAACCAAGAAGTAACAATTAGGCAACCCCAAGCTTGGGTTTTAAAAGCAGCTCGAGGGCTGTCGGAGGAAGAGAAGTCTGAGGGAGGGGAGGCATTTCAGTGTTGAAGTCTGGGACAGAATGAATTAGAGTAGGAGGTCAGTGTGGTGGGGGGAGGGAATCACAGACACACTAGAGTAGGAGATGATACAACGGTCCCGATCATTACAGGGAGAGGGGAGGGAGGCAGGGTTAGCGAGAGGGGCCGGGGGGCAAGCACTCCTGCTCCTCCTGGCCCACCCGCAGCGCTGGAAAGGCCACTCAACCGCTGGATCCGGCCGTTCTCGCTTCCCTTCAGCTGCCGGGTTTCCCGAGCCCCGAGAAACCCGGCCCGCAGCCTTTAAATCTGAAAAAAGTCTGTTTAAAATTAGAGGCAGGCGGCCTCATTAGCACATTTAAATGACAGACCCGCCTCAAACCTGCTCTGTTACGACCGGAAAAGTGGGCGTGTTTTGAGGCGGGCTGGGGGTCCGGTTCTGGAGTTTTGAAATTATAACCCCCCCCCTCTCCCGACCGTTGCGGGGGATTTAAAATAACGAGTCGTGATTTCAGCACCATGAGCACGCGGGGAGGAGAAGGAGGAGGAAAGAGTAGCTCCAAATGATTGGAACTTGACCAAGAAATGATGACCATAGCGATACTGATTTAAAATAGAGACTCAAAAAAGGTGACGTGTGAGAGAGAGAGAGGCACTGAATGAGCCCCGCCCCCCTGCCTTCCCTGATCATATTCGTAGGACTCAGTTAAAGATCAAATGGGAACAATTTGAACTTTTGGGGCCTAAAGGTCGCTGTGGTAACCCTGGAACCAACAGGTGGTGGTTAAGTTGATGATCAGGGCTATACCCCTCCCCCTCAACCCCAGCAGTGTTAAATCAACCACTGCTTCTCCCTTCTGCAGAAACACTCTCTCCATCTGTTCCTTTTCTTTTTCCCTGTCTCTCCCCCTCTGGTTTGCTGCTCCCCCCCCACCACCCCTCACGTCCGGCATCGCCCCCTCTTGCTGTGCAGTCGGCTCCTCCCAAGCAAGAAAGAGCTCATACTTATAAAGCAGCTTGTCCCAAAGTGCTTCACGTATAATGAAGTGCTTTCAAAGTGCGGTAATGTAGGCAGTGCAGCACTCCCTCAGTACTGCACTGCAGTGTCTGCCTGGATTACGTGATCTACTTCTTTGAAACTTGGCTTGTGTCTGGAGAGAGCACTTTCGAAGAGTCACAGAATGTTCCAGATTTGACACTAATTTTTCTCCACAAACCACCCAGTCTAATCCCACTCTCCTGCTCATTCCCCGTACCCTTTAATATCCCACCCAGTCTAATCCCACTCTCCCCCTCACTCCCCGTACCCTTTAATATCCCACCCAGTCTAATCTCACTCTCCCCCTCACTCCCCGTACCCTATAATATCCCACCCAGTCTAATCCCACTCTCCCCCTCACTCCCCGTACCCTTTAATATCCCACCCAGTCTAATCCCACTCTCCCCCTCACTCCCCGTACCCTTTAATATCCCACCCAGTCTAATCCCACTCTCCTCCTCACTCCCCGTACCCTTTAATATCCCACCCAGTCTAATCCCACTCTCCCCCTCACTCCCCGTACCCTTTAATATCCCACCCAGTCTAATCCCACTCTCCCCCTCACTCCCCGTACCCTTTAATATCCCACCCAGTCTAATCCCACTCTCCCCCTCACTCCCCGTACCCTTTAATATCCCACCCAGTCTAATCCCACTCTCCCCCTCACTCCCCGTACCCTTTAATATCCCACCCAGTCTAATCCCACTCTCCCCCTCACTCCCCACACCCTTTAATATCCCACCCAGTCTAATCCCACTCTCCCCCTCACTCCCTGTACCCTTTAATATCCCACCCAGTCTAATCCCACTCTCCCCCTCACTCCCCGTACCCTTTAATATCCCACCCAGTCTAATCCCACTCTCCCCCTCACTCCCCGTACCCTATAATATCCCACCCAGTCTAATCCCACTCTCCCCCTCACTCTCCTTACCCTTTAATATTTTTAAACGACTAATTCCCTTTCAAAAGAACTGATGGATTTGGATTGCAGTGGAGAATTCCACAATCTGCCCCCTGCCTATGTGGAGACCTTTGCTCCCATCTCCCTTTGAATTGTTTTTGTGCCTCCCTCGGGTGCCTGTTGAGCGGTACAACACCGGTGAGTGCCAGGACTGGCGCCCTGAGCCTGCTGGCCACCCTGGTGTCTCCGCGCTCCGAATCCTGTGTGCCGCTGACTTAAAACGGCACCGGGTCCTCCTTACATGAGAAGAGGCTGACGGCGGACTGGCCTGCCCCCTCCCCTCGCACTGCTGATGGCTGCAGTGCCAGATATAAAGGGCCTGTCCTGGGAGACAGCAACCTGCTGCATTGCTGCTCTCCCCCCCCCCCCCCCCCCCCCCCCCCCACAACCCCCCGAATGGTGGGACAACAAACCCGACAGCCCTCACTGTGCCAGAGCCGGTTTGGTGTGTCGGGGGGTCCGTATTACACAGACCTTTGGACACGGGGACCCACTAACCCTAACGCAGTTTCCCCTCTGAGGTTTACCATCGCGAGGCACCTGCCCCCTCCTCCGCTCCACCGCCCCCCCCCCCCCCGCCCCACTGTGTTGAGGACTTGGCTGCACGACAAACTTTGGAAACAACAAACCAAAAAAAAAAGGCCTGTCAGCCGCCCGTTTGCTGCATTGCATTCTCAGTCTGGCAACCTGCGGCGTTGCCAGGGAAACGGCTGTCTTTCCCCAGGTCCCCCCCCACACACACACAAACCCCGTGGCCGCAATGCGACACATCCTGGCTGCAGCGTCACTGAAGCACGTTCTCGATCTGTCGGTGGTGGGAGGGGGACGGAGGTGGGAGAGGGAAGAGGAGGGGGCTGTGTATTGATCACCAAGCCCGGCAGTGTTCCGCCACACAGCTCTACAAACCAAAGGCCGGTCGGAGCTGCACCCCCCACCCGTGGCCCATTCTCCAGTCACGCACCGTTAGCCCTGTGTGTGTGGCTCTCCAGGACTGTTATTGTCACAGAGGACAAAGGGACAGTCTGAACTCTGCCACTGTTTCCGAGCCTCATTTATTATCTTTCCTCTTCCATTTTCCCCTCCCCGCCGCCCCCCCCCCCGCCCCCTTCCAGGCCCAAGGACTCCTTGGAAGGTGCCAAAAAAGAGTTACGAAGATGATACCAGAACTGAGAGGTTATAATTATCAGGAAAGACTGAGGGGTGACCTGATAGAGGTCTTTAAAATTATGAAAGGGTTCGATAGGGTAGACGTAGAGAAGATGTTTCCACTTGTGGGGGAGACCAGAACTAGGGCCCATAAATATAAGATAGTCACTAATAAATCCAATAGGGAATTCAGGAGAAACTTCTTTACCCAGAGAGTGGTGAGAATGTGGAACTCGCTCCCACAAGGAGCAGTCGAGGGGAATAGTGTAGATACATTTAAGGGGAAGCTCGATAAACACATGAGGGAGAAAGGAATAGAAGGATAGGCTGATAGGGTGAGATGAAGTAGGGAGGGAGGAGGCTCGTGTGGAGCATGGACCTGTTGGGCCGAATGGCCTGTTTCTGTGCTGTAAATTCTATGTATGATCTCTGGTTCAATCTCAGCAGGGGAGGGATGGCTGGGTCCTAGTGTCCCTGGACTGTGGAGGGCGAAAACCAACCACCACACTGGCTCTCGTTTGCTATACATTGTGCCTCCCTCTCCCCATCCTGAGGCCGCCCCCCCCCCCCCACACCACTGCCATGTGCGTTCATCGGTCGGGGGACAGGCTTGGGCTTGGGGGTGATGATTAACTCCCCAACCGGGCTCATACACGGGCAAGGTACTGGAGGGCAAGAATGTGCCTGTATTTATATAGCGCCCTCCACATCCTCGGGATGGCCCATAGCCGTGACTACTTTTGAAGTGCACTCGCTGTTATGTAGGCAAACGAGGCAAACGATTTGTGCACAGCAAGATTCCACAAACCAAAAATGGCCAGTTAATTATATTTTTTGATGTTGGTTGAGGGATAAATATTGTCCAGGACATCGGTGAGAACTCCCCTGCTCTTCTTCCAATAGTGGCTGTGGGATCTTTTATATCCACCTGAGAGGGCAGACGGGGCCTCCGACAGTGCAGCACTCCCTCAGTACTGGTACCGGGAGTGTCGGCCTGGATTATGGGCTCAAGTCTCTGGAGTGCGACTTTGGGGTGGGAGTGAGAATCAACGGGTGGTGATCAGGAACAGGGACCCTGGCTGCAATTCCTGCACCCACCCCCTCGCTAGCCCTAGGTTATAGTTGTTTTGGGCCTTGTCGCTGCCGGGGGGCGACTCCTCGCTGTCTATTGGTAGGCCCGTGGTTTGGACTGTCCCCTCTCTGACCGGGCACTCTGTTCACAGGTGGAGGAGGCTGACGACTGGCTGAGGTACGGCAATCCCTGGGAGAAGGCACGCCCGGAGTACACCATCCCCGTCAACTTCTACGGCCGAGTGGACCACACGCCCGAGGGGATCAAATGGGTGGACACTCAGGTAAGAGGGCGCTGGCCCCGACCTCCAGGCACAAACAAGCGATGCCACCCATAAGCAGGAAGCATGCTGAATGGTACTGGGTCATGAACTGTTTATACAACACCTTTCATGTCCTCGGGACGTCCAGAAGCACTTCACAGCCAATGAAGTACTTTTGAAGTATAGTCACTGTTGTAATGTAGGAAACGCGGCAGCCAATTTGCCTGCAGCAAGATCCCACAAACAGCAATGGGATAATGACCAGATGTTTTAGTGGTGTTGATTGAGGGATAAATATTGGCCAGGATACCGGGGCAAACTCCCCTGCTCTTCGAAATAGTGGCCGTGGGATCTTTTACGTCAACCTGAGAGAGCAGACGGGGCCTCGCTTTAACGTCTCATCTGAAAGATGGTACCTCCAACAGTGCAGCACTCCCTCAGTACTGCACTGGGAGTGTCGGCCTGGATTATGGGTTCAAGCCTCTGGAGTGGGGCTCGAACCCACGACCTTCTGAGTCACAGGTGAGAGTGTTACCAACTAAGCCCAGAAAGGGTAATTCCTCTGAGATTGGGGTTGGAGTACATTGTTGGAACAGTGTAGAGGGGGCTTTACTCTGTATCTAACCCGTGCTGTACCTGCCCTGGGAGTGTTTGATGGGACAGTGTAGAGGGAGATTTACTCTGTATCTAACCCGTGCTGTACCTGCCCTGGGAGTGTTTGATGGGACAGTGTAGAGGGAGATTTACTCTGTATCTAACCCATGCTGTACCTGCCCTGGGAGTGTTTGATGGGCCAGTGTAGAGGGAGCTTTACTCTGTATCTAACCCGTGCTGTACCTGCCCTGGGAGTGTTTGATGGGACAGTGTAGAGGGAGCTTTACTCTGTCTCTAACCCGTGCTGTACCTGCCCTGGGAGTGTTTGATGGGGCCGTGTGTATCACCTTATATAAACTAGATTTTTCCTATGCTCCAGTGTGTGGGGCTGTAACCCTGTCCTTGTGTGCTCTAGGTTGTCCTGGCTTTGCCATACGATACTCCAGTACCAGGCTACAAGAATAACACAGTGAACACCATGAGGCTGTGGTCTGCCAAAGCGCCTAACGAGTTTAAACTGGAGGACTGTGAGTGTCCTTTTTTTTGATCTCTCTCTCTCTCTCGATCGAGCAGGCAAATTGCTGTCAAGCTTGGTAAAAAGTGATCCTAACTTAGTCACATTGGCAGTAGGTATAGAGAAAGGGGATTGAAAGATGAGTATGTTGGACTGGAAACGAGTTAGCTTCAGTGGGACGAAAGGATGGCCAGTTCAGATTAACTGGAGAAATGACCAGTCAAACAAAATTCCTCTCCAAACCGCGCCCCCCTCCCTACTTTGGCGACGGAAACTGGTCCAGGAGATCACTCTGGCCCTGATAATTCTATGCATTACTTTCCTTTTTGTAAGAGGCGATCTCCGCCCCAGCCAGAAACAGGTCCAGCTCTCGCCTGAAGGAATTCAGCGAATGGGCCTCCGCCGCACGAGCAGGCAGCCTGTTCCAGGAGCTAGTGTCTGGGGAAAGAACCACCTCCTGACATCCCACCTCGATCTGGCCTTGTACTACTTGAGATTGTGACCCCCGGTCCTCCTTAACTTAGTGCGTTTACCTCAAGGGGCTATTGAGGCAGAGATTAGATCATCATTTAAAAGGGACTTGGATGAGGAACGCAAAAAGGATAGGGGGAGAGATTAGAGGAAATGGATCCAGTTGAACAGCTAGTCCCGGCGCACCCACGAAGGGCTGAATGGACTCTTTAATTTCTGTGGTCCCACCATAAGCGGTGTGAAAGATCAAGGACGGGGTGGTGTCCGTGTTATTCTGCACACACATTCTTTTCTCTCTCCTGTTTCAGTCAATGTCGGTGGCTACATCCAGGCCGTGCTCGACAGGAACCTGGCTGAGAATATCTCCCGCGTTCTCTATCCCAACGACAACGTGAGTTCCAGATTTGTACAGACCGTTGGGATTCCGCTAACCCCCGGAGGGCAGCCGGGGACGTGTCAGCTGCTCATGGCTGCAGAAACCAGAGCGCAGCACGAAACTTCCCGCGGCTTATGAGCAAACTGTTCTCTCTGACCGCGGCAAACCATGAGGGCAGATTGTGTTACTGGCATACTAGGGGTTCGGGGCAGTGTAGAGGGAGCTCACAACTGCATCGAACCTGTTGTGTATCTGATCAGTCCCATTCTTCCTGACGGTGAATCACATTTCTCAGATTTCTTCAACTCCTCTTAACAACAGGGTTGGTCAGAAACCTACAACAGTACATGCAGTGCAGCACAGAGAGATATCCTCCCTCTCGCACCCTGTGCACTACAGAAAGCCCCTGAGTTCACAGGACGTTGATGAGCGTTTTAAGGAATGTGTTTTTTAAATGGTTGGGTAGAGACTGGTCCCACTCTCCCTACCTCACGCTCTCTCTGATTCGCTCACTGTCTCAAGCTCTTTCACACTCTGTTTCCCACACTCATGCTTTCTCTTTCTCTCACACACATTCTCTGCATTACTCCCTCACAATCTCTTTACCTCAATCATCCTCTTGCCCCAAATTATCCCGCCACTGCCTCTTTTTCCCTCCCTCCCACTCGTTCCCCCACTCACCCTCTCAATTCATCACACTCCCTCACTTCTTCCTGTTCCCTCCCTCCCTCCCTCGCACATGCCCTCGCTCGCACCTGCACACTCCCTCGCTCGCACGTGGACTCGCACCTACTCCCTCCCTCGCTCGCACCCTCTCACGCACTCTCCCTCTCTCCCCACAGTTCTTTGAGGGGAAGGAGTTGCGCCTGAAGCAGGAGTATTTTGTGGTCGCTGCCACCCTGCAAGACGTCATCCGCCGCTTCAAGTCCTCCAAGTTCGGCAGCCGCGACCCCGTCCGGACCACGTTCGATGCTTTCCCCGATAAGGTAAGCTGCTCGGGCACGTCCCCTCTCCCTGCTGCCCCATCACTGGGTAAAGGCCTGCTCTCTACTGGGTGCTGGCCTTGAATTGGAGCCTGAGTGTGTCCATGTGGGCACCTGCATGTGAGGGAGGGAGGGTTCAACCTACGTGGGAATTGCTGGACCACAAAAGACCATGGACCATCTAGTTCGCCTTCTACCATCCTGGTCGTTCCATAATACAACGATAATTAGTTTTGAATTTACCCCCTTCAAGCGCAGGCCGTGTCCTCTTTTACGACTGCTCTGAGCAAGGTGAAACGGCCAGTCATGGTCTACATTATCTGGTTGCATCTAGTCTACATCCCATCGTTCCGTGGCAGCGGCGTGTGCCGTGTCACCGTGGCAACAGGCAGAGTCCTCTGCTCTCTCAAGTGTCCCCCAAGAGTCGCCTGGATTGTGGCAGTATTTAAAACAGCTCCCCATACTCCCAGGCACACCAGTTACCACGTACTGCTGTGGGGTGTAAATGGATTCAGCTGGTAACTTAAGGAAAGACGTGCATTTCTATAGCGCCTTTCATGACCTCAGGACGCCCCAAAGCACTTTACAGCAATGAAGTACTTTTGAAGTGTAACCACTGTTGTAATGTAGGAAACGCAGCAGCCAATTTGTGCACAGCAAGATCCCACAAACAGCACTGTGACAATGACCAGATAATCTGTTTTAATGATGTGGGTTGAGGGATAAATATTGGCCCAGGACGCTGAGGAGAACTCCCCTGCCCTTCATCGAAATAGTGCCATGGGATCTCTTGCATCCACCTGAGAGGGGCAGACGGGGCCTCGGTTTAACGTCTCATCCGAGAGACGGCACCTCCGACAGTGCAGCACTCCCTCAATACCGGCACTGGGAGTGTCGGGCCTGGATTATGGGGCTCAAGTCTCTGGAGTGGGGCTCAAACCCACGACCTTCTGACTTACTGTGAACTCACACTCATTTTCACGTTGTTTTGCAGGTTGCCATCCAGTTGAACGACACCCATCCTGCCCTGGCCATCCCAGAGCTGATGAGGGTACTTGTTGATGTTGAACACCTGAGCTGGGAGAAGGTATGGACTGCAATTAGCAACCTCTAATACCCTTATTTCAGTAGAGAAAGAAGGAACTCGCATTTATACAGCGCCTTTCACATCCCCAGAACGTCCCAAAGCACTGCACAGCCAGTGAATTACTTTTGAAGTGCGCTCACTGTTGTTAAGTAGGCAAACGTGGCAGCCATTTTGCGCACAGCAAGATCCCACCAACAGCAAATGAATGAATGAGCAGTCAATCTGTTTTTTTTGCTGGTGATGGTTGAGGGAAGAATGTTAGCCCAGGACACCTTTTCAATAGTGAACAATCCGCTGTCAGCCACCTATATTTTCAAATCCTTCCAGTCTCTGCCTCAGTAGCCCCCACGTGGTGAAGCATTCCACGTTCTATTAACCCTCTGTGTGGAAACATTGCCTCGATCGTCCCCCTTCGTCATGACCCTCCAGTGAGAAAAGGCCCAATTTTCTTTCTTAACTCGAACCTCTCGCTCCTTGAATCATTCCAGTGAATCTTCACGGCCCCCTTTCCACGGCACTACTGTCCTTCCTATTACAGGATGCCCAGAACTGCACACAATACTCCCAATTGTGGCCGAACCAATGTCTTGTGTAAGGATAGGCACGTATACATTATTAAATAGAACAAGCTATTTGGCATTATATAGAATATTGAGCTAGAGTACTGTAAGGTTAAAACGCCCTTCAGAGAGACGCAAATGTACCAGACAGGCAGGGGGGAGTGTGAGAAAGGAACTCCAGTCTAGATGGATCCTTTTGCAATAAAGATTGGAAGAGATAAGAGAGAAGCTGTATCAACAGAACGTGACGACACACGGTACCCACATTTATCCGACATAATTAAACTATAAAAATACAACACTTTGGAGCCCCTGGGAAACTCCCATCTAGTTTTGCCGAGGCGAGCGTCAGCAGTCAAGACAACAGGCTTGCGATCTCCCGAAGGAGTCCTCGGTATGTGAGTATAATTGGTACCTATATGTCGTACACAGGGCATTAAGGGGTTGTATTTTATTATCTCATTGACTTGGTTTAATGAAGAGTATTCACCAAATGTTTTCAGTGTTTCCCAGTCCTCAAACTTATATTAGAGGTAAAGGATGTATGGCATCCTGAGAGATTGATCAGGCTGGGGCTCTTTTCTCTCGAAAAGAGAAGGCTGAGGGGTGACCTGATAGAGGCCTTTAAAATTATGAAGGGGTTTGCTTGGTTAGACGTGGAGAAAATGCATTCACTTGTGGGGAGACCAGAACTAGGGGCCATAAATATAAGATAGTCACTAATAAATCCAATAGAGAATTCAGGAGAAACTTCTTTACCCAGAGAGTGGTGAGAATGTGGAACTCACTCCCACATGGAGTAGTCGAGGCAAATAGAATAGATACATTTAAGGGGAAGCTAAATAAACACATGAGGGAGAAAGGAATAGAAGGATATGCTGATAGGGTGAGATGAAGTAGGGAGGGAGGAGGCTCGTGCGGAGCATTAACACCGGCATGGACCTGTTGGGCCGAATGGCCTGTTTCTGTGCTTTAAACTCTCTGTAATATCCTGTAATACCTCCACATAAGGGCAATAGGCATAAGTGACAATATCCTAAATAAACCCAGCACCTTGTATAAATTAAACATGAGAAGCTGCAGGATAGCCCCGCTGGCAGAATGCCCAACGCCTGAACGATTTGCCTCTGTACTTGCTCCAGGCCTGGGAAGTGACTAACCGCACCTGTGCCTACACCAACCACACAGTGCTGCCGGAAGCCTTGGAGCGCTGGCCCGTGCACCTCTTCGAGTTGCTGCTGCCGCGACACCTGTCCATCATCTACGAGATCAACAGGAGGCACCTAGAGGTGAGCCCAGCCCTTCGTACCCGGGACGCTGGCCGGTTCCCTCGGGCAGTCTGAGCGCTGATGTGGTTTATGTTCTCCGACCGTGTCTGGGATCTCACCCACTGTTTCTACCCCTTTTACCCGTTGAATTCCCAGCCTTATCTGTGGTCCTCGGACCCACTGCCAAGTGGCGGCTACGGGTTTCCCATAGGATCAGGACGAGGCCATTCAGCCCCTCGAGCCTGTTCCGCAATTCAGTTAGATCATGGCTGATCTGTATCTTCGCTCCATCCACCTGCCTTGGTTCCATAACCCTTAATACCTCTGTGAGGGGGGGTGTGGCCTACCTGGGACTGCCCCCTCTGTGAGGGGGGTGTGGCCTACCTGGGACTGCCCCCTCTGTGAGGGGGGTGTGGCCGACCTGGGACTGCCCCCTCTGTGAGGGGGGTGTGGTCTATCTGGGTCTGACCCTCGGGGTGTGGCCGATCTGAGACTGCCCCTCTGTGAGGGGGTGTGTGGCCTCGCTGGGATTGCCCCTCTGTGAGGGGGTGTGTGGCCTCGCTGGGACTGCCCCTCTGTGAGGGGGTGTGTGGCCTCGCTGGGACTGCCCCTCTGTGAGGGGAGGTGGGGGCTTCTCTGGGACTGCCCCTCTGTGAGGGGAGGTGGGGGCTTCTCTGGGACTGCCCCTCAGGGAGTGTGTGGTGTTTCTGGGACTGCCCCTCTGTGAGGGGAGGTGGGGGCTTCTCTGGGACTGCCCCTCTGTGAGGGGAGGTGGGGGCTTCTCTGGGACTGCCCCTCTGTGAGGGGATATTGTTTTCAGGCGTTGGAGGTGTCACACGCGGTTTCTGATTAACCCCCACAGAATGTCGGTAAAAAGTACCCAGGAGACCACGACCGCATGCGTCGCATGTCCCTGATTGAGGAGGGAGATCCCAAGAGGATTAACATGGCCCACCTGTGCATCGTTGGCGCGCACGCCGTCAACGGAGTCGCACGCATTCACTCCGAGATCCTGAAAAAAACCGTGTAAGTTCCGCAAGGTACAGCCCTCCCCCCGGCTTATAAACGGGACGCAATACAGGGCTGGATAGAAACATCATTTATTGAGTGAGGCTCTGCTCGGTGATCAGCTCAGGTGGAGGCTAGACGGAACACGAGGGAAGAGGAGGTAAATCAAGGAGAAAGGAAAGACTTATTCATACAGAGCCTTTCTCGACCTCAGGACGTCCCAAAACGCTTTACAGCCAATGAAGTACTTTTGAAGTGTAGACACTTTTACTGTATCTAACCTGTGCTGTACCTGCCCTGGGAGTGCCTGATGGGACAGTGTAGAGGGAGCTTTACTCTGTATCTAACCCGTGCTGTCCCTGCCCTGGGAGTGTTTGATGGGACAGTGTAGAGGGACCTTTACTCTGTATCTAACCCGTGCTGTCCCTTCCCTGGGAGTGTTTGATGGGACGGTGTAGAGGGAGCTTTACTCTGTATCTAACTTGTGCTGTACCTGCCCTGGGAGTGTTTGATGCCCGATATGGAATGTGTTCCATTCCCCAGCACCGCCCACCCCCCCCCCCAACTTCACTGAAAGAACTTTGTGTTTTCCCGTGTTGGTTTTGAGGAGTTGAAGTCTGTTTCCTGGTAGCAGAGCCACTATCCCAAGTCCCCTAATCCCCCCAGTGTCAGGCTAAATGTGCCGTGATCTAAATCGGTCTCCTGAACGAACGTCGAGGCAGCTGGGCAGCTGAAAAATTGGGGTCAGTGCACGGGTGGGACCAAATCCTGGGCTCGCAGCTGGTCTGACGTGGTTTGTTCTGCTGCTGCTAAGCTTCCATAATAATTAACACCTGCACACCACGAGAGACAGAGCTAAACAGCCCTCTGTTTTGTAAAGAAACAAGTAATTTGGGGGCCGTGTTTTCCGTTTTGGGACTTTCTGATCGAACGATCCAGCTGACCTGGAGGGGAGGGGAGGAGAAGCAACATCAGACGGCCAGGCTGTGTCAGAATGGATCAAACACCTCTATAAGGGTCCCTCATGCAGCCGGTGTGGGTTCCATGTGCGTGGGCCCTGATTTTAACATTAAATTTATGTTTCCTTGTGGGCAAGGAGTGCTTCTCCAGGCCTCCCGAGGAAGCCTTGGGCCTCTTTTTTTTTTGCCCCGGGCTGCTCCCGATTTACCCCCCCGCCAAGAGCTGGACAGGACTCCGGGAAAATGTATGGAAATGAGGCCAATGTCGGCCGGGCCTCTACGTCCCCGGGTTCGCCGCCTGCTTTGGTGCTCGGGAACACCCCCTCTTTCCCCCCCCCCCCCACCCCTTAAAATCGTGGTGCGTGCCTCTGCCCTGCACACCAGCACTCTGGCCTGTTACCCACTGGGCCACATGGGGCTGTGTTGTAATGGCAGCACCCGCTTTAACCCTGAGCCATGCAGAGCAGGAGGTAGCAAGTTCAGTCCTTGGCTGATCTCAGGCTGTGTAGCTGTTTGTGGGAGTGGGGAGGGGCCTTCATTTGGCCTCAGTTCCCCGGAAGCAGGGAAGGGCAGAATATAAAAATCAGCCGGATTTCTACCCAGTGATCCCTGCAACAAAGTATTTATTTAAAAGGCTGCACATAGTGACATTACAAATCCCGGCCAGAATGGAAACGTTTGGGTAATTCCCCCATCCGTCACGCCTGGAGACCGCACTGCTGTCAGTGACTGGGATTGATTTCACGCACATAATTTGTATTGTGTAACTATCCTCCCCTCCCTGCAATTTGCTGGAGAAATAATCCTGCTTTTATCGGGAGACTTTGCTGTAGTTCTGTTTGCTGTAGTTCGTGGAGACTCTGTTTAAATGGACTCTGCTGGCCGTGAGGCGGGGCGTGTTTGGCGGCCGTGAGGCAGGGCGCGTTTGCCGTAAGTCCCGCCCAGCCTCCAAAACACAGTGGTGTCGATGACTCCGTATTTAAAATCACTGCTTCTTCTTCCAGCTTCAAAGATTTCTACGAGAACGAGCCAGAGAAGTTCCAGAACAAGACGAATGGGATCACCCCGCGCCGCTGGCTGGTGCTGTGTAACTCCGGCCTTGCTGACATCATCGCTGAGGTAACCTCCCCCCCCCCCCCCGGACCCTCCGCTCGGCCGGGGTTCAGAGTCGGGGTCTAACTGGGCTCGGGCAACACGGGGCGGAGGCGATGCAAGCTAGGAAGATCTCTGATCCAATTCTCCTGGTTCGGGGAGCTCTGCAGGGGCAGCAATAGTTGGTGGGTGGGGGGAAGGGGGCTGGTTGGAGCTACACTTGACTTGGCTTCAGTCATTCTTGGAGAGATAAATCAACCAGGATTCCCGTTCCTGATCACAATCTCCTCCCTCCTGCCTCCGCCCCCCCCCCCCCCATATCACTGGATGGTGGGTGTTGAGCAAGAGCAAGTTTGGCTGTAAACCCCCCGCGGTTGAATAGCCACTCGGGTCTGCTGACCCCTATGGAACTGTACCCCAGCGGGAGAACGCCCCCTCAAAAGAGAGGCAGGAGATATATGTCTTCGACAAACCTCGCCTCCATTCAGCCCCGGTCTGCTGACTGACAACATTCCCGCACCTTCTCTCTCTCTCCCTCTCTCTCACCCCCTCTCTTCTCCCCCATCCCAATAATCCAGGAACCGTTGCATCCCCTCGTCAGCTGTTCAGTAGCCACCACGCTGCTGATTGGAGAGGTAATCAGAGTGGTTATAGGTTTAACAGCCACTAGATTAGTCCTCCATTTACTTCAGCCTGCAGGCGCCAGCTGTGGGCAGTACAGAAATAAGGGCCTTTCATTTATGTCGTGCCTTTCATGTCCTCTGGACGTCCCATAGAGCTTCACAGCCACTGTGGTAATGTAGGCAAATGCAACAGCCAATTGATTTTTTTTTGTTAGGCAAGGGTATTAATGGTTACGGAACCAAGGCAGGTGGATGGAGTTAGGATACAGACCAGCCCTGATTTCATTGAATAGTGGAACAGGCTGGAGGGGCTGAGTGACCTCCTCCTGTTGCTATGTTCCAGTTTGTGCACAGCAAGCTTCCACAGACACCAGTGTGATAAATGAGCAGGTAGTCTGTTTTTAGATGTTGGTTGAGGGATAAATATTGGCCCAGGACACCGGGGAGAACTCCCTCTGCTCCTCTTCAATTAGTGGCCGTGGGATATTTTGCACCCTGAGAGGGCAGACAGGGCCTCGGTTTAATGTCTCATCCGAAAGACGGCACCTCCGACAGTGCAGCACTCCCTCAGTACTGGCACTGGGAGCGTCGGCCTGGATTATGGGCTCAAGTCTCTGGAGTGAGGCTCGAACCCTCAACCTTCTGACTCCGAGGCGAGAGAGGGAGAGAGAGACCCACTGAGCCACAGTTGACATCTCGGAGGTAGTTTTAACCTAACTCACGGGGTACAAAACCCAGCCCATTATTAAATTCCACTGACTTCAACGGAGAGTGAAATAGGTTGTAAAACCAGCATTGCACCTGATCTCAGTTTTGTTAGGGTAAAACTTCCCCACCCTGGTATCTGCGACTGCAACATTATAATACTCTCGCCAACATTCCCGCTAACCGAATAATACTGCGATTATTCCCTGCTCCTTCTGCACTCCAAGCACGAGGGCCCCCCGCCTGGCAAAGTGAGGCACTGACAGCTCACTCATTTTCCTCCTCAGAAAATTGGTGAAGATTATATCTGCGACCTGGATCAGCTGAAGAAGCTGCTAGCATTTGTTAACGATGAAGGATTCATCCGGGCCGTAGCTAAAGTCAAACAGGTAATCAAACTCTTCTCTCCTTTTTATGTACAAAGGGGCACATTCGAGGCTCAAACTCTTGTGCCTCGGTGAGTCGTAAAGACGTTACTTATATATGTACTTAAAGATAGAAAGAACTTGCATTTCTACAGCACCTTACACGACCTCAGGAATGTCCCAAAGCACTTTACAGCCAATGAAGTACTTTTGAAGTGTAGTCACTGTTGTAATGTAGGAAACGCAGCAGCCAATTTGCACACAGCAAGATCCCACAAACAGCAATGTGATAATGACCAGATCATCTGTTTTAGTGATGTTGGTTGAGGGATAAATATTGGCCCAGGACACCGGGGAGAACTCCCCCTGCTCTTCTTCCAATAGTGGCCGTGGGATCTTTAATGCCCACTTGAGAGGGGCAGACGGGGCCTCAGTTTAACATCTCATCTGAAATCCGACAGTGCAGCACTCCCTCTGTACTGTGGGCCTAGATTATCGGCTCAAGTCTCTGGACTTGAACCCATGACCTTCTGAACGACGAACTCCTATATCTAGGGCATTTTTTTCAAGAGCATTCCGATTGGCCGTGAAAGTTACCGTCTTCATTGTAGATTGTTTTGCAAAAGCTGTGGGATCCGTAGCATAGATTGAAATGCTGTAATACTGCGTAACACCAGAGTTATATCAGCTCACTGAGGACATCTGTCGGCAGATACCTTGCACTGTAATTCTAGGGCATTTCAACACAAGTGCCAGGCAATGACCATCTCCAACAAGAGAGAGTCCAACCACCTCCCCTTGGCATTGGAATTCAGTGGCATTCCCATCGCCAAATCCTCCACCATAAACATCCTGGGGGTCGCCATTGACCAGAAACTCAACCGGACCAGCCACACAAACGCCGTGGCTGCTAGAGCAGGTCAGAGGCTGGGTATTCTGCAGTGAGTGACTCACCTCCTGACTCCCCAAAGCCATCTACAAGGCATAAGTCAGGAGTGTGATGGAATACTCTTCCCTTGCCTGGATGAGTGCAGCTCCAACCATCTCCTAGAAGGACAAGAGCAGCAGGCACATGGGAACAACACCAGCTGCACGTTCCCCTCCAAGTCACACACCATCCCAACTTGGAAATATATCGCCGTTCCTTCATCGTCGCTGGGTCAAAATCCTGGAACTCCCTTCCTAACAGCACTGTGGGAGAACCTTCACCACACGGACTGCAGCGGTTCAAGAAGGCAGCTCACCACCACCTTCTCAAGGGCAATTAGGGATGGGCAATAAATGCCGGCCTCGCCAGCGACACCCACATCCTGATAATGAATAAATGAAACAAAAACTTGGGGCTTTTTTCTCTCGAAAAAGAGAAGACTGAGGGGTGACCTGATCGAGGTCTTCAAGATAATGAAAGGGTTCAGTAGGGTAGACGTAGAGAAGATGTTTCCACTTGTGGGGGAGACCAGAACTAGGGGCCATAAATATAAGATAGTCACTAATAAATCCGATAGGGAATTCAGGAGAAACTTCTTTACCCAGAGAGTGGTGAGAATGTGGAACTCACTCCCACAAGGAGTAGTTGAGGAAAATAGCATAGATACATTTAAGGGGAAGCTGGATAAACACATGAGGGAGAAAGGAATAGAAGGATATGGTGATAGGGTGAGATGAAGTAGGGAGGGAGGAGGCTCGTGTGGAGCAGAAACACCGACCTGTGAACTCTGTGATTTATCGGTGAGTGGGTATGTGAACGGCTCCGGTTTACTGTATTCCAGGAGAATAAGCTGAAGTTCTCGGTGTATCTGGAGAAGGAGTACAAGGTGAAGATTAACCCCAACTCCATGTTCGACGTGCAGGTTAAGCGGATCCACGAGTACAAGCGGCAGCTGCTCAACTGCCTCCACATCATCACCATGTATAACCGTGAGTATCCCCCAGCTCAAAGCTAGCTGATCCAGGGGCCTGCAGGATGGGGCCAAAGGCACCCCGCTCTTCCCTAAATTAAAATACCCCTCCCTGGCCAACCAGCCGTCCATTGCCCTCTGTGTGAATTAATTAGTGGGCCCTTTGATTTTCTCACACCCTAATTCTGTCCCCGTACTCCTCTTCTCTCTGAGGTACCGGCTATTGCCGGTGTCCAGTTCACCGCTCGCTGCCCTTCCTGGGGTTCTGCATTCCCCAAGTGGCCGTTTTTTTTCTCTTGCGCAGCTGGACGGTGAGTGCTGGTGGGCTATTCTACCCCGGGGGACAGCGCACACAATCCCACTGTCCACACGGTGTATCTTCCAACAGTTCTTTTTTTATTCGTTCATGGGATGTGGGCGTCGCTGGCGAGGCCAGCATTTATTGCCCATCCCTAATTGCCCTTGAGAAGGTGGTGGTGAGCCGCCTTCTTGAACCACTGCAGTCCGTGTGGTGAAGGTTCTCCCACAGTGTTGTTAGGAAGGGAGTTCCAGGATTTTGACCCAGCGACGATGAAGGAACGGCGATATATTTCCAAGTCGGGATGGTGTGTGACTTGGAGGGGAACGTGCAGATGGTGTTGTTCCCATGTGCCTGCTGCCCTTGTCCTTCTAGGTGGTGGAGATCGCGGGTTTGGGAGGTGCTGTCGCAGAAGCCTTGGTGAGTTGCTGCAGTGCATCCTGTGGATGGTACACACTGCAGCCACAGTGCACTGGTGGTGAAGGGAGTGAATGTTTAGGGTGGTGGATGGGGTGCCAATCAGGTGGGCTGCTTTGTCCTGGATGGTGTTGAGCTTCTTGAGTGTTGTTGGAGCTGCACTCATCCAAGCAAGTGGAGAGTATTCCATCACACTCCTGACTTGTGCCTTGTAGATGGTGGAAAGTCTTTGGGGAGTCAGGAGGTGAGTCACTCGCCGCAGAATACCCAGCCTCTGAGCTGCTCTTGTAGCCACAGTATTAATATGGCTGATCCAGTTAAGTTTCTTGGGAGAGGGGACAGGAGGAGAGAAAACCGGATTGGCATTTAACTGATCCGAATTTTCCCCGCTGTCGGTGGAATAGCCTGAGTGGCAGCAGTGAAAAGGCAGAGGTTAACTGGCACCACACACGCCCGCACTGAGAGAGCTGTTCCCCTGTCTCTGCCAATGCTGCGGTGAAACTGGCCCCCGCACCATGCAGGAAGGCATCCCCGGAGTATCCCGGCCACCTGCCTCACGCTGAGACGGGCAGGGTAGGGACACTGTGCCCAGCGCAGTCCTAGGGGGCCTGAGCTGGTGCCCTGCTCTTCATGACACGGTTGGGTGGAGTTCCCCACGTACCAACAGGCTGGCTGCAAAAATAAAACTGCTGCTTCAGAGGCTGAAAGACAAGAATGATTGTGGAAAATGGTGATTATGATCTAAAGTGGGTTTTATTGTACCCTCAGTATTGTGTGTTGTGCTTCACAGGAATAAAGAAAGAGCCCAACAAGCAGTACACTCCTCGCACAGTTATGATCGGAGGGAAGGTACGATCCAACCGCAATCTCGTCCTGTCTCTCTTCTGTGTGTTTAGAAAGTGTTGATCAGTGTTTCAGTATAGGAACAGGAGTCGGCCATTCAGCCCCTCGTGCCTGCTCCGCCATTTGATAAGATCATGGCTAATCTGTGATCTAACTCCATATACCTGCCTTTGGCCCATATCCCTTAATACCTTTGGTTGCCAAAAAGCTATCTATCTCAGATTTAAATTTAGCAATTGAGCTAGTATCAATTGCCGTTTGCGGAAGAGAGTGCCAAACTTCTACCACCCTTTGTATGTAGAAATGTTTTCTAATCTCGCTCCTGAAAGGTCTGGCTCTAATTTTTAGACTGTGCCCCCTACTCCTATGTTCCAAATGTCCAGCTTCAGCAGAGGAGCTATCTAATATTCAGCTCCCTGGGATTCAATGCAGTGATCCCTCTCACTACTGAATATAGGTAGTCTTCGCCCTCATCTCTGTATCTAACCCATGCTGTACCTGCCCTGGGAGTGTTTGATGGGACAGTGTAGAGGGAGCTTTACTCTGTATCTAACCCCCTGTACCTGCTCTGGGAGTGTTTGATGGGACAGTGTAGAGGGAGCTTTACTCTGTATCTAACCCCCTGTACCTGCCCTGGGAGTGTTTGATGGGACAGTGTAGAGGGAGCTTTACTCTGTATCTAACCCTGTACCTGCCCTGGGAGTGTTTGATGGGGACAGTGTAGAGGGAGCTTTACTCTGTATCTAACCCGTGCTGTACCTGCCCTGGGAGTGTTTGATGGGACAGTGTAGAGGGAGCTTTACTCTGTATCTAACCCCCTGTACCTGCCCTGGGAGTGTTTGATGGGACAGTGTAGAGGGAGCTTTACTCTGTATCTAACCCGTGCTGTACCTGCCCTGGGAGTGTTTGATGGGACAGTGTAGAGGGAGCTTTACTCTGTATCTAACCCATGCTGTACCTGCCCTGGGAGTGTTTGATGGGACAGTGTAGAGGGAGCTTTACTCTGTATCTAACCCCCTGTACCTCCCTGGGAGTGTTTGATGGGACAGTGTAGAGGGAGCTTTACTCTGTATCTAACCCTGTACCTGCCCTGGGAGTGTTTGATGGGACAGTGTAGAGGGAGCTTTACTCTGTATCTAACCCCCTGTACCTGCTCTGGGAGTGTTTGATGGGACAGTGTAGAGGGAGCTTTACTCTGTATCTAACCCCCTGTACCTGCCCTGGGAGTGTTTGATGGGACAGTGTAGAGGGAGCTTTACTCTGTATCTAACCCTGTACCTGCCCTGGGAGTGTTTGATGGGGACAGTGTAGAGGGAGCTTTACTCTGTATCTAACCCGTGCTGTACCTGCCCTGGGAGTGTTTGATGGGACAGTGTAGAGGGAGCTTTACTCTGTATCTAACCCCCTGTACCTGCCCTGGGAGTGTTTGATGGGACAGTGTAGAGGGAGCTTTACTCTGTATCTAACCCGTGCTGTACCTGCCCTGGGAGTGTTTGATGGGACAGTGTAGAGGGAGCTTTACTCTGTATCTAACCCATGCTGTACCTGCCCTGGGAGTGTTTGATGGGACAGTGTAGAGGGAGCTTTACTCTGTATCTAACCCCCTGTACCTCCCTGGGAGTGTTTGATGGGACAGTGTAGAGGGAGCTTTACTCTGTATCTAACCCTGTACCTGCCCTGGGAGTGTTTGATGGGACAGTGGAGAGGGAGCTTTACTCTGTATCTAACTCTAAACGATGCTGGGTGCGTCGCACCAGCACGAGAGGAGTTGCCGGTGAACAGAAGCAGGCCGTGCTGGGACAGCTCGCTCGCTCTCTCTCTCTGCTCGCTCTGAGGGCGGAGGTACATCCTCCCAGCTCCGTTTCTGTTCTTGTTCAGGTGTAGCTGAGTGCTCTTTGATCCCTGACTCCGTCTCCCTCTCTTTCCCTCTCCCCCTCTCTCTCTCTCTCTCTTTCACAGGCCGCACCGGGATACCACATGGCCAAGCTGATCATCAGACTCATCACGGCGATCGGTGACGTTGTGAACAACGACCCCGTCGTGGGAGATCGGCTGAAGGTCATTTATCTGGAGAACTATCGGGTGTCCCTGGCTGAGAAAGGTTCGAGCCCTCCGTATAGTTGCAGAAAATGGCGCAGTCATTTTTATGGCGCCTTTCACCATCTCAGAACGTCCCAAAGCGCTCTACAGCCAATGGAATAATTTTGAAGCGTGGTCACTGTTGCAGGAAATGCGGCAGCCAATTGCGCACAGCAAGATCCCACAAACAGCAATCAGATAAATCAGCAGATCATGATCAGTGATCGCTTTCCTGCAGCCGCCTGGCTGCAAAATGCATAAGCGCAGGCGTGAGCCGAGATCCGTGTTGGGGGTCGGGGGCGGGGGGGGGGGAGGAGATCAGGCTCGGCTGCGATGCCCTTCATTGTTGAATTGCCAGCTAAAACTTACTTAACAAATGCTTGTGTATATCTCTCTGCGTGTGCATCTCTTTTCCTCTCTCCCTGTATCTGTCTTTGTATCACTCTGCCGATCTGAACCTATATCGGTCGGACTCTCCTCTCCCTCTCTAGACCTCTCTCTGCTTGTGTCTCTGTGTACACGTATTTCTTTATCTCCCTCTCTCTGCCCGAGTTTCTCTGTCTCGTTGCGGACCCGATTGGGGTGGAGATGTTACAGGGCTCCTGCCACTGACACCCTCTGCACTGTGTGAGTTGCTGCCCTGCCTCGGTTGCCCATTACCCATGTCTCTCTCACAAATCTCTTTCTCCCCTCTCTTTCTCTTTTCCCCTCTCTCTCTCCTGCTCTCGTGCTCTCTCTCTCTCTCTCTCTTTCCTGCTCCCGCGCTCTCACTCTCTCTCTCTCTGTCCCTCCTGCTCGCGCTCGCTCGCTCTCTCTCGCTCGCGCTCTCTCTCCTGCTTGCGCGCGCTCTCTCTCTCTCCTGGCTTGCTGTCTCCCTCTCTCCTGCTCGCTCTCGCTCACGCTCACTCTCTCTCTCTCCTGCTCGTGTGCTCTCTCTCTCTCCTGCTAGCGCGCGCTCTCTCTCTCCTGCTTGCTTGCTTTCTCTCTCTCTCCTGCTCTCTCGCGCTCTCTCTCTCTATACTCTCTCTCTCTCTTGCTCTCGCTCGCTCGCTCTCTCTCGCTCTTGCTCTCGCTCTCGCTCTCTCCTGCTCGCTCTCTCTCTCTCTCCTGCTCGCGCTCTCTCTCTCTCCTGCTCGCGCGCTCTCTCTCTCTCCTGCTCGCGCGCTCTCTCTCTCTCCTGCTCGTGTGCTCTCTCTCCTGCTAGCGCGCGCTCTCTCTCTCCTGCTTGCTTGCTTTCTCTCTCTCTCCTGCTCTCTCGCGCTCTCTCTCTCTATACTCTCTCTCTCTCTTGCTCTCTCTCGCTCTTGCTCTCGCTCTCGCTCTCTCCTGCTCGCTCTCTCTCTCTCTCCTGCTCGCGCTCTCTCTCTCTCCTGCTCGCGCGCTCTCTCTCTCTCCTGCTCGCGCGCTCTCTCTCTCTCCTGCTCGCGCGCTCTCTCTCTCTCCTGCTCGCGCGCTCTCTCTCTCTCTCCTGCTCGCGCGCTCTCTCTCTCTCCTGCTCGCGCGCTCTCTCTCTCTCCTGCTCGCGCGCTCTCTCTCTCTCCTGCTCGCGCGCTCTCTCTCTCTCCTGCTCGCGCGCTCTCTCTCTCTCCTGCTCGCGCGCTCTCTCTCTCTCTCCTGCTCGCGCGCTCTCTCTCTCTCCTGCTCGCGCGCTCTCTCTCTCTCTCTCTCCTGCTCGCGCGCTCTCTCTCTCTCTCTCCTGCTCGCGCGCTCTCTCTCTCTCTCTCCTGCTCGCGCGCTCTCTCTCTCTCTCCTGCTCGCGCGCTCTCTCTCTCTCCTGCTCGCGCGCTCTCTCTCTCCTGCTCGCGCGCTCTCTCTCTCCTGCTCGCGCGCTCTCTCTCTCTCCTGCTCGCGCGCTCTCTCTCTCTCCTGCTCGCGCGCTCTCTCTCTCTCCTGCTCGCGCGCTCTCTCTCTCTCCTGCTCGCGCGCTCTCTCTCTCTCCTGCTCGCGCGCTCTCTCTCCTGCTCGCGCGCTCTCTCTCCTGTTCGCGCGCTCTCTCTCCTGCTCGCGCGCTCTCTCTCCTGCTCGCGCGCTCTCTCTCTCCTGCTCGCGCGCTCTCTCTCCTGCTCGCGCGCTCTCTCTCCTGCTCGCGCGCTCTCTCTCTCCTGCTCGCGCGCTCTCTCTCTCTCCTGCTCGCGCGCTCACTCTCCTGCTCGCGCGCTCTCTCTCCTGCTCGCGCGCTCTCTCTCTCTCCTGCTCGCGCGCTCTCTCTCTCTCCTGCTCGCGCGCTCTCTCTCTCTCCTGCTCGCGCGCTCTCTCTCTCTCCTGCTCGCGCGCTCTCTCTCTCTCCTGCTCGCGCGCTCTCTCTCTCTCCTGCTCGCGCGCTCTCTCTCTCTCCTGCTCGCGCGCTCTCTCTCTCTCCTGCTCGCGCGCTCTCTCTCTCTCCTGCTCGCGCGCTCTCTCTCTCTCTCCTGCTCGCGCGCTCTCTCTCTCTCTCCTGCTCGCGCGCTCTCTCTCTCTCTCCTGCTCGCGCGCTCTCTCTCTCTCCTGCTCGCGCGCTCTCTCTCTCTCCTGCTCGCGCGCTCTCTCTCTCTCCTGCTCGCGCGCTCTCTCTCTCTCCTGCTCGCGCGCTCTCTCTCTCTCCTGCTCGCGCGCTCTCTCTCTCTCCTGCTCGCGCGCTCTCTCTCTCTCCTGCTCGCGCGCTCTCTCTCTCTCCTGCTCGCGCGCTCTCTCTCTCTCCTGCTCGCGCGCTCTCTCTCTCTCCTGCTCGCGCGCTCTCTCTCTCTCCTGCTCGCGCGCTCTCTCTCTCTCCTGCTCGCGCGCTCTCTCTCTCCTGCTCGCGCGCTCTCTCTCTCCTGCTCGCGCGCTCTCTCTCTCCTGCTCGCGCGCTCTCTCTCTCCTGCTCGCGCGCTCTCTCTCTCCTGCTCGCGCGCTCTCTCTCTCCTGCTCGCGCGCTCTCTCTCTCCTGCTCGCGCGCTCTCTCTCTCCTGCTCGCGCGCTCTCTCTCTCCTGCTCGCGCGCTCTCTCTCTCTCCTGCTCGCGCGCTCTCTCTCTCCTGCTCGCGCGCTCTCTCTCTCCTGCTCGCGCGCTCTCTCTCTCCTGCTCGCGCTCTCTCTCTCTATACTCTCTCTCTCTCTTGCTCTCGCTCGCTCGCTCTCTCTCGCTCTTGCTCTCGCTCTCGCTCTCTCCTGCTCGCTCTCTCTCTCTCTCCTGCTCGCGCTCTCTCTCTCTCCTGCTCGCGCGCTCTCTCTCTCCCCTGCTCGCGCGCTCTCTCTCTCTCCTGCTCGCGCGATCTCTCTCTCTCCTGCTCGCGCGATCTCTCTCTCTCCTGCTCGCGCGATCTCTCTCTCTCCTGCTCGCGCGCTCTCTCTCTCTCCTGCTCGCGCGCTCTCTCTCTCTACTGCTCGCGCGCTCTCTCTCTCTCCTGCTCGCGCGCTCTCTCTCTCTCTCTCTCCTGCTCGCGCGCTCTCTCTCCTGCTCGCGCGCTCTCTCTCTCTCTCTCCTGCTCGCGCGCTCTCTCTCTCTCCTGCTCGCGCGCTCTCTCTCTCCTGCTCGCGCGCTCTCTCTCTCTCCTGCTCGCGCGCTCTCTCTCTCTCCTGCTCGCGCGCTCTCTCTCTCTCCTGCTCGCGCGCTCTCTCTCTCTCCTGCTCGCGCGCTCTCTCTCTCTCCTGCTCGCGCGCTCTCTCTCTCTCCTGCTCGCGCGCTCTCTCTCTCTCCTGCTCGCGCGCTCTCTCTCTCTCCTGCTCGCGCGCTCTCTCTCTCCTGCTCGCGCGCTCTCTCTCTCTCCTGCTCGCGCGCTCTCTCTCTCTCCTGCTCGCGCGCTCTCTCTCTCTCCTGCTCGCGCGCTCTCTCTCTCTCCTGCTCGCGCGCTCTCTCTCTCTCCTGCTCGCGCTCTCTCTCTCTCTCCTGCTCGCGCGCTCTCTCTCTCTCCTGCTCGCGCGCTCTCTCTCTCTCCTGCTCGCGCGCTCTCTCTCTCTCTCCTGCTCGCGCGCTCTCTCTCTCTCCTGCTCGCGCGCTCTCTCTCTCTCCTGCTCGCGCGCTCTCTCTCTCTCCTGCTCGCGCGCTCTCTCTCTCTCCTGCTCGCGCGCTCTCTCTCTCTCCTGCTCGCGCGCTCTCTCTCTCTCCTGCTCGCGCGCTCTCTCTCTCTCCTGCTCGCGCGCTCTCTCTCTCTCCTGCTCGCGCGCGCTCTCTCTCCTGCTCGCGCGCTCTCTCTCTCCTGCTCGCGCGCTCTCTCTCTCCTGCTCGCGCGCTCTCTCTCTCCTGCTCGCGCGCTCTCTCTCTCTCTCCTGCTCGTGCGCTCTCTCTCTCCTGCTCGCGCGCTCTCTCTCTCCTGCTCGCGCGCTCTCTCTCTCCTGCTCGCGCGCTCTCTCTCTCCTGCTCGCGCGCTCTCTCTCTCCTGCTCGCGCGCTCTCTCTCTCCTGCTCGCGCGCTCTCTCTCTCCTGCTCGCGCGCTCTCTCTCTCCTGCTCGCGCGCTCTCTCTCTCCTGCTCGCGCGCTCTCTCTCTCCTGCTCGCGCGCTCTCTCACTCCTGCTCGCGCTCTCTCTCTCTATACTCTCTCTCTCTCTTGCTCTCGCTCGCTCGCTCTCTCTCGCTTTTGCTCTCGCTCTCGCTCTCTCCTGCTCGCGCTCTCTCTCTCTCCTGCTCGCGCTCTCTCTCTCTCCTGCTCGCGCTCTCTCTCTCTCCTGCTCGCGCTCTCTCTCTCTCCTGCTCGCGCGCTCTCTCTCTCTCCTGCTCGCGCGCTCTCTCTCTCTCCTGCTCGTGTGCTCTCTCTCCTGCTAGCGCGCGCTCTCTCTCTCCTGCTTGCTTGCTTTCTCTCTCTCTCCTGCTCTCTCGCGCTCTCTCTCTCTCTATACTCTCTCTCTCTTGCTCTCGCTCGCTCGCTCTCCTCTCGCTCTTGCTCTCGCTCTCGCTCTCTCCTGCTCGCTCTCTCTCTCTCTCCTGCTCGCGCTCTCTCTCTCTCCTGCTCGCGCGCTCTCTCTCTCTCCTGCTCGCGCGCGCTCTCTCTCTCCTGCTCGCGCGCTCTCTCTCTCTCCTGCTCGCGCGCTCTCTCTCTCTCCTGCTCGCGCGCTCTCTCTCTCTCCTGCTCGCGCGCTCTCTCTCTCTCCTGCTCGCGCGCTCTCTCTCTCTCTCTCCTGCTCGCGCGCTCTCTCTCTCTCTCTCCTGCTCGCGCGCTCTCTCTCTCTCTCCTGCTCGCGCGCTCTCTCTCTCTCCTGCTCGCGCGCTCTCTCTCTCCTGCTCGCGCGCTCTCTCTCTCTCCTGCTCGCGCGCTCTCTCTCTCTCCTGCTCGCGCGCTCTCTCTCTCTCCTGCTCGCGCGCTCTCTCTCTCTCCTGCTCGCGCGCTCTCTCTCTCTCCTGCTCGCGCGCTCTCTCTCTCTCCTGCTCGCGCGCTCTCTCTCCTGCTCGCGCGCTCTCTCTCCTGCTCGCGCGCTCTCTCTCCTGCTCGCGCGCTCTCTCTTTCTCCTGCTCGCGCGCTCTCTCTCTCTCTCCTGCTCGCGCGCTCTCTCTCTCTCCTGCTCGCGCGCGCTCTCTCTCTCCTGCTCGCGCGCTCTCTCTCTCTCCTGCTCGCGCGCTCTCTCTCTCTCCTGCTCGCGCGCTCTCTCTCTCTCCTGCTCGCGCGCTCTCTCTCTCTCCTGCTCGCGCGCTCTCTCTCCTGCTCGCGCGCTCTCTCTCCTGCTCGCGCGCTCTCTCTCCTGCTCGCGCGCTCTCTCTTTCTCCTGCTCGCGCGCTCTCTCTCTCTCTCCTGCTCGCGCGCTCTCTCTCTCTCCTGCTCGCGCGCGCTCTCTCTCTCCTGCTCGCGCGCTCTCTCTCTCTCCTGCTCGCGCGCTCTCTCTCTCTCCTGCTCGCGCGCTCTCTCTCTCTCCTGCTCGCGCGCTCTCTCTCTCTCCTGCTCGCGCGCTCTCTCTCTCTCCTGCTCGCGCGCTCTCTCTCCTGCTCGCGCGCTCTCTCTCTCTCCTGCTCGCGCGCTCTCTCTCTCTCTCCTGCTCGCGCGCTCTCTCTCTCTCCTGCTCGCGCGCTCTCTCTCTCTCCTGCTCGCGCGCTCTCTCTCTCTCCTGCTCGCGCGCTCTCTCTCTCTCTCCTGCTCGCGCGCTCTCTCTCTCTCCTGCTCGCGCGCTCTCTCTCTCTCCTGCTCGCGCGCTCTCTCTCTCTCCTGCTCGCGCGCTCTCTCTCTCTCCTGCTCGCGCGCTCTCTCTCTCTCCTGCTCGCGCGCTCTCTCTCTCTCCTGCTCGCGCGCTCTCTCTCTCTCCTGCTCGCGCGCTCTCTCTCTCTCCTGCTCGCGCGCTCTCTCTCTCTCCTGCTCGCGCGCTCTCTCTCTCTCTCTCCTGCTCGCGCGCTCTCTCTCTCTCCTGCTCGCGCGCTCTCTCTCTCTCCTGCTCGCGCGCTCTCTCTCTCTCCTGCTCGCGCGCTCTCTCTCTCTCCTGCTCGCGCGCTCTCTCTCTCTCCTGCTCGCGCGCTCTCTCTCTCTCCTGCTCGCGCGCTCTCTCTCTCTCCTGCTCGCGCGCTCTCTCTCTCTCCTGCTCGCGCGCTCTCTCTCTCCTGCTCGCGCGCTCTCTCTCTCTCCTGCTCGCGCGCTCTCTCTCTCTCCTGCTCGCGCGCTCTCTCTCTCTCCTGCTCGCGCGCTCTCTCTCTCTCCTGCTCGCGCGCTCTCTCTCTCTCCTGCTCGCGCGCTCTCTCTCTCTCCTGCTCGCGCGCTCTCTCTCTCTCCTGCTCGCGCGCTCTCTGTCTCTCCTGCTCGCGCGCTCTCTCTCTCTCTCTCCTGCTCGCGCGCTCTCTCTCTCTCTCTCCTGCTCGCGCGCTCTCTCTCTCTCTCTCCTGCTCGCGCGCTCTCTCTCTCTCTCCTGCTCGCGCGCTCTCTCTCTCTCTCCTGCTCGCGCGCGCTCTCTCTCTCTCCTGCTCGCGCGCTCTCTCTCTCTCCTGCTCGCGCGCTCTCTCTCTCTCCTGCTCGCGCGCTCTCTCTCTCTCCTGCTCGCGCGCGCTCTCTCTCTCTCCTGCTCGCGCGCTCTCTCTCTCTCTCCTGCTCGTGCGCTCTCTCTCTCTCCTGCTCGCGCGCTCTCTCTCTCTCTCTCCTGCTCGCGCGCTCTCTCTCTCTCTCCTGCTCGCGCGCGCTCTCTCTCTCTCCTGCTCGCGCTCTCTCTCTCTGCTCGCGCTCTCTCTCTCTCTCCTGCTCGCGCGCACTCTCTCTCTCTCTCTCTCTCCTGCTCGCGCGCACTCTCTCTCTCCTGCTCGCACGCTCTCTCTCTCCTGCTCGCGCGCTCTCTCTCTCCTGCTCGCGCGCTCTCTCTCCTGCTCGCGCGCGCTCTCTCTCCTGCTCGCGCGCTCTCTCTCCTGCTCGCGCGCTCTCTCTCCTGCTCGCGCGCGCTCTCTCTCCTGCTCGCGCGCGCTCTCTCTCCTGCTCGCGCGCTCTCTCTCTCCTGCTCGCGCGCTCTCTCTCTCCTGCTCGCGCGCTCTCTCTCTCCTGCTCGCGCGCTCTCTCTCTCTCTCCTGCTCGTGCGCTCTCTCTCTCCTGCTCGCGCGCTCTCTCTCTCCTGCTCGCGCGCTCTCTCTCTCCTGCTCGCGCGCTCTCTCTCTCCTGCTCGCGCGCTCTCTCTCTCCTGCTCGCGCGCTCTCTCTCTCCTGCTCGCGCGCTCTCTCTCTCCTGCTCGCGCGCTCTCTCTCTCCTGCTCGCGCGCTCTCTCTCTCCTGCTCGCGCGCTCTCTCACTCCTGCTCGCGCTCTCTCTCTCTATACTCTCTCTCTCTCTTGCTCTCGCTCGCTCGCTCTCTCTCGCTTTTGCTCTCGCTCTCGCTCTCTCCTGCTCGCGCTCTCTCTCTCTCCTGCTCGCGCTCTCTCTCTCTCCTGCTCGCGCTCTCTCTCTCTCCTGCTCGCGCTCTCTCTCTCTCCTGCTCGCGCGCTCTCTCTCTCTCCTGCTCGCGCGCTCTCTCTCTCTCCTGCTCGCGCGCTCTCTCTCTCTCCTGCTCGTGTGCTCTCTCTCCTGCTAGCGCGCGCTCTCTCTCTCCTGCTTGCTTGCTTTCTCTCTCTCTCCTGCTCTCTCGCGCTCTCTCTCTCTCTATACTCTCTCTCTCTTGCTCTCGCTCGCTCGCTCTCTCTCGCTCTTGCTCTCGCTCTCGCTCTCTCCTGCTCGCTCTCTCTCTCTCTCCTGCTCGCGCTCTCTCTCTCTCCTGCTCGCGCGCTCTCTCTCTCTCCTGCTCGCGCGCGCTCTCTCTCTCCTGCTCGCGCGCTCTCTCTCTCTCCTGCTCGCGCGCTCTCTCTCTCTCCTGCTCGCGCGCTCTCTCTCTCTCCTGCTCGCGCGCTCTCTCTCTCTCTCTCCTGCTCGCGCGCTCTCTCTCTCTCTCTCCTGCTCGCGCGCTCTCTCTCTCTCTCCTGCTCGCGCGCTCTCTCTCTCTCCTGCTCGCGCGCTCTCTCTCTCCTGCTCGCGCGCTCTCTCTCTCTCCTGCTCGCGCGCTCTCTCTCTCTCCTGCTCGCGCGCTCTCTCTCTCTCCTGCTCGCGCGCTCTCTCTCTCTCCTGCTCGCGCGCTCTCTCTCTCTCCTGCTCGCGCGCTCTCTCTCTCTCCTGCTCGCGCGCTCTCTCTCTCTCCTGCTCGCTCTCTCTCTCTCCTGCTCGCGCGCTCTCTCTCCTGCTCGCGCGCTCTCTCTCCTGCTCGCGCGCTCTCTCTCCTGCTCGCGCGCTCTCTCTCCTGCTCGCGCGCTCTCTCTTTCTCCTGCTCGCGCGCTCTCTCTCTCTCTCCTGCTCGCGCGCTCTCTCTCTCTCCTGCTCGCGCGCGCTCTCTCTCTCCTGCTCGCGCGCTCTCTCTCTCTCTCCTGCTCGCGCGCTCTCTCTCTCTCCTGCTCGCGCGCTCTCTCTCTCTCCTGCTCGCGCGCTCTCTCTCTCTCCTGCTCGCGCGCTCTCTCTCTCTCCTGCTCGCGCGCTCTCTCTCCTGCTCGCGCGCTCTCTCTCTCTCCCGCTCGCGCGCTCTCTCTCTCTCTCCTGCTCGCGCGCTCTCTCTCTCTCCTGCTCGCGCGCTCTCTCTCTCTCCTGCTCGCGCGCTCTCTCTCTCTCCTGCTCGCGCGCTCTCTCTCTCTCTCCTGCTCGCGCGCTCTCTCTCTCTCCTGCTCGCGCGCTCTCTCTCTCTCCTGCTCGCGCGCTCTCTCTCTCTCCTGCTCGCGCGCTCTCTCTCTCTCCTGCTCGCGCGCTCTCTCTCTCTCCTGCTCGCGCGCTCTCTCTCTCTCCTGCTCGCGCGCTCTCTCTCTCTCCTGCTCGCGCGCTCTCTCTCTCTCCTGCTCGCGCGCTCTCTCTCTCTCCTGCTCGCGCGCTCTCTCTCTCTCTCCTGCTCGCGCGCTCTCTCTCTCTCCTGCTCGCGCGCTCTCTCTCTCTCCTGCTCGCGCGCTCTCTCTCTCTCCTGCTCGCGCGCTCTCTCTCTCTCCTGCTCGCGCGCTCTCTCTCTCTCCTGCTCGCGCGCTCTCTCTCTCTCCTGCTCGCGCGCTCTCTCTCTCTCCTGCTCGCGCGCTCTCTCTCTCTCCTGCTCGCGCGCTCTCTCTCTCTCCTGCTCGCGCGCTCTCTCTCTCTCCTGCTCGCGCGCTCTCTCTCTCCTGCTCGCGCGCTCTCTCTCTCTCCTGCTCGCGCGCTCTCTCTCTCTCCTGCTCGCGCGCTCTCTCTCTCTCCTGCTCGCGCGCTCTCTCTCTCTCCTGCTCGCGCGCTCTCTCTCTCTCCTGCTCGCGCGCTCTCTCTCTCTCCTGCTCGCGCGCTCTCTCTCTCTCCTGCTCGCGCGCTCTCTGTCTCTCCTGCTCGCGCGCTCTCTCTCTCTCTCTCCTGCTCGCGCGCTCTCTCTCTCTCTCTCCTGCTCGCGCGCTCTCTCTCTCTCTCTCCTGCTCGCGCGCTCTCTCTCTCTCTCCTGCTCGCGCGCTCTCTCTCTCTCTCCTGCTCGCGCGCGCTCTCTCTCTCTCCTGCTCGCGCGCTCTCTCTCTCTCCTGCTCGCGCGCTCTCTCTCTCTCCTGCTCGCGCGCTCTCTCTCTCTCCTGCTCGCGCGCTCTCTCTCTCTCCTGCTCGCGCGCTCTCTCTCTCTCTCTCCTGCTCGTGCGCTCTCTCTCTCTCCTGCTCGCGCGCTCTCTCTCTCTCTCTCCTGCTCGCGCGCTCTCTCTCTCTCTCCTGCTCGCGCGCGCTCTCTCTCTCTCCTGCTCGCGCTCTCTCTCCTGCTCGCGCTCTCTCTCTCTCTCCTGCTCGCGCGCACTCTCTCTCTCTCTCTCTCTCTGCTCGCGCGCACTCTCTCTCTCCTGCTCGCGCGCTCTCTCTCTCCTGCTCGCGCTCTCTCTCTCTCTCCTGCTCGCGCTCTCTCTCTCTCTCCTGCTCGCGCGCTCTCTCTCTCTCCTGCTCGCGCGCTCTCTCTCTCTCCTGCTCGCGCGCTCTCTCTCTCTCTCCTGCTCGTGCGCTCTCTCTCTCTCCTCGCGCGCTCTCTCTCTCTCTCTCCTGCTCGCGCGCTCTCTCTCTCTCTCCTGCTCGCGCGCGCTCTCTCTCTCTCCTGCTCGCGCTCTCTCTCCTGCTCGCGCTCCTCTCTCTCTCTCCTGCTCGCGCGCACTCTCTCTCTCTCACTCTCTCTCCTGCTCGCGCGCACTCTCTCTCTCCTGCTCGCGCGCTCTCTCTCTCCTGCTCGCGCTCTCTCTCTCTCTCCTGCTCGCGCTCTCTCTCTCTCTCCTGCTCGCGCGCTCTCTCTCTCTCCTGCTCGCGCGCTCTCTCTCTCTCCTGCTCGCGCGCTCTCTCTCTCTCCTGCTCGCGCGCTCTCTCTCTCTCCTGCTCGCGCGCTCTCTCTCTCTCCTGCTCGCGCGCTCTCTCTCTCTCCTGCTCGCGCGCTCTCTCTCTCTCCTGCTCGCGCGCTCTCTCTCTCTCCTGCTCGCGCGCTCTCTCTCTCTCCTGCTCGCGCGCTCTCTTTCTCTCTCTCCTGCTCGCGCGCTCTCTCTCTCTCTCTCCTGCTCGCGCGCTCTCTCTCTCCTGCTCGCGCGCTCTCTCTCTCCTGCTCGCGCGCTCTCTCTCTCCTGCTCGCGCGCTCTCTCTCTCCTGCTCGCGCGCTCTCTCTCTCCTGCTCGCGCGCTCTCTCTCTCCTGCTCGCGCGCTCTCTCTCTGCTCGCTCGCTCGCTCTCTCTCTCTCCTCGCTCGCTCGCGCCCTCTCTCTCTCCTCGCTCGCTCGCGCCCTCTCTCTCTCCTCGCTCGCTCGCTCGCTCTCTCTCTCCTCGCTCGCTCGCTCTCTCCTCGCTCGCTCGCTCTCTCTCTCCTCGCTCGCTCGCGCCTCTCTCTCTCCTCGCTCGCGCCCTCTCTCTCTCCTCGCTCGCGCCTCTCTCCTCGCTCGCTCGCGCCTCTCTCCTCGCTCGCTCGCGCCTCTCTCTCGCTCGCTCGCGCCCTCTCTCCTCGCTCGCTCGCGCCTCTCTCTCTCCTCGCTCGCTCGCGCCCTCTCTCTCTCCTCGCTCGCTCGCGCCCTCTCTCTCTCGCTCGCTCGCTCGCGCCCTCTCTCTCTCCTCGCTCGCTCGCGCCCTCTCTCTCCTCGCTCGCTCGCGCCCTCTCTCTCTCCTCGCTCGCTCGCGCCCTCTCTCTCTCCTCGCTCGCGCCTCTCTCTCGCTCGCTCGCGCCTCTCTCTCTCCTCGCTCGCTCGCGCCCTCTCTCTCTCCTCGCTCGCTCGCGCCCTCTCTCTCTCCTCGCTCGCTCGCGCCCTCTCTCTCTCCTCGCTCGCTCGCGCCCTCTCTCTCTCCTCGCTCGCTCGCGCCCTCTCTCTCTCCTCGCTCGCTCGCGCCCTCTCTCTCCTCGCTCGCGCCCTCTCTCTCTCCTCGCTCGCGCCCTCTCTCTCCTCGCTCGCGCCCTCTCTCTCCTCGCTCGCGCCCTCTCTCTCCTCGCTCGCGCCTCTCTCTCTCTCCTCGCTCGCGCCCTCTCTCTCTCCTCGCTCGCTCGCGCCCTCTCTCTCTCCTCGCTCGCTCGCGCCCTCTCTCTCTCCTCGCTCGCTCGCGCCCTCTCTCTCTCCTCGCTCGCTCGCGCCCTCTCTCTCTCCTCGCTCGCTCGCGCCCTCTCTCTCTCCTCGCTCGCTCGCGCCCTCTCTCTCTCCTCGCTCGCTGCGCCCTCTCTCTCTCCTCGCTCGCGCGCCCTCTCTCTCTCCTGCTCTCGCGCGCGCTCTCTCTCTCCTGCTCTCGCGCGCGCTCTCTCTCTCCTGCTCTCGCGCGCGCTCTCACTCTTTCCTGCTCTCGCGCGCGCTCTCTTTCTCCTGCTCTCGCGCGCGCTCTCTCTCTCCTGCTCTCGCGCGCGCTCTCTA
>NW_027139926.1:37500-77506 GCF_035084215.1 Heptranchias perlo | reverse complement strand
TGGAGCATTACGCTCAGGAGGGGAGACTTTCTTTCAGAGGTGCCAATTAATCTGTAGCAGAAAGTCATCCCCCCCGACCGGGATTCGAAGCCCGGTCCTGACCACGAGACCACCGGGGAGAGTTGCCTCAAGTCCCTGAGGGACCTGGACACGAGGCCGAGGACACACGCACGCCTGCTGCACTGGCAGCAGCGACCAACAGGGGGCTGACCGGCTGATCCTTCCCTTTCACAGGCAGGTTTTTGGCCCTCGCTCAAACGACAAAGGTGTTCAGAAGGAAGTCCTGGGGGGAAGGCAGGCAGGGAGGGACGGACACAGGGAAGTCCGCACAAAACAGGTCCCCTGGAACCTCTGACCCACAAAACCGGGTTCCTGGTGAAAGCAGTCCTGCCATTGACAGGACAATGGACAGGGCCCGGCAGCTTGAGACACATCTTTCTTTCAATAAGCAAGTTCTTTTTAAAAAAGTTTCCTTCCACAGCAGCTCTGAGTGAGAGAGAGAGAGAGAGAGAGAGAGAGAGACACTGACTCACTGACTGATACTGACACCGACACACACACACACACATTATTTATTATTATTTTAAACGACAAAGCTGTTCAGAAGGAAGTCCTGGGGGGAAGGCAGGCAGGGAGGGACGGACACAGGGAAGTCCGCACAAAACAGGTCCTTTGGAACCTCTGACCCACAAAACCGGGTTCCTGGTGAAAGCAGTCCTGCCATTGACATGACAATGGACAGGGCCCGGCAGCTTGAGACACATCTTTCTTTCAATATGCAAGTTCTTTTTAAAAAAGTTTCCTTCCACAGCAGCTCTGAGTGAGAGAGAGAGAGAGAGAGAGAGAGACACTGACTGACTGACTGATACTGACACCGACACACACACACACACACACACACACACACATATTATTTATTATTATTTTTAATTGATTTTTAGAACAGGGAGATGGAATAGGGGCTTGCTCCGTCCACTCCACGCATCGACCCAGTATTGCAGTGTTTCTGGGAACGGTGCAGCTCCCCGTGGGGAGATATTCAAAAGGAAAATCAGCTCTTTCCCAGTGTCTCTGTGTGTGTGTGTGTGTGTGTGTGTGTGTGTGTGTATTATTACTGAGAATAAAGCTGATATCTCTCTCTCTCTCTCACTCAGAGCTGCTGTGGAAGGAAACCTTTTTAAAAAGAACTTTCTCAGCTCAGTGGTATTTTTTTCTTCTCCAAGGCTGAGTGCCGCTCGCACGTAGCGATATAATTCAAAGTGCAAAATAACTTGGCGTCGTTGACTTGAAACAAGCAGGGTCTGCTTCCAAATGAAAGCTGCGCTCCCGAACTGGACTGACTGACTGTCTGTCTGTCTGTCTGTCCGTTTGTCAAGGGGTGGAAAAGGCGGCGGTGGTGGTGAGGGTGGAGCTTTACGCTCAGGAGGGGAGACTTTCTTTCAGAGGTGCCAATTCATCTGCAGCAGAAAGTCATCCCCCCCGACCGGGATTCGAAGCCCGGTCCTGACCACGAGACCACCGGGGAGAGTTGCCTCAAGTCCCTGAGGGACCTGGACACGAGGCCGAGGACACACGCACGCCTGCTGCACTGGCAGCAGCGACCAACAGGGGGCTGACCGGCTGATCCTTCCCTTTCACAGGCAGGCTTTTGGCCCTCGCTCAAACGACAAAGGTGTTCAGAAGGAAGTCCTGGGGGGAAGGCAGGCAGGGAGGGACGGACACAGGGAAGTCCGCACAAAACAGGTCCCCTGGAACCTCTGACCCAGAAAACCGGGTTCCTGGTGAAAGCAGTCCTGCCACTGACAGGACAATGGACAGGGCCCGGCAGCTTGAGACACATCTTTCTTTCAATAAGCAAGTTCTTTTTAAAAAAGTTTCCTTCCACAGCAGCTCTGAGTGTGAGAGAGAGAGAGGAGAGAGAGAGACACTGACTCACTGACTGACACCGACACACACACACACACACACACACACACACACACACACACACATATTATTTATTATTATTTTAAACGACAAAGGTGTTCAGAAGGAAGTCCTGGGGGGAAGGCAGGCAGGGAGGGACGGACACAGGGAAGTCCGCACAAAACAGGTCCCCTGGAACCTCTGACCCAGAAAAACGGGTTCCTGGTGAAAGCAGTCCTGCCATTGACATGACAATGGACAGGGCCCGGCAGCTTGAGACACATCTTTCTTTCAATAAGCAAGTTCTTTTTTAAAAAGTTTCCTTCCACAGCAGCTATGAGTGAGAGAGAGAGAGAGAGAGAGAGAGAGAGACACTGACTCACTGACTGATACTGACACCGACACACACACACACACACACACACACACACACACATATTATTTATTATTATTTTAAATTGATTTTTCGAACAGGGAGATGGAATAGGGGCTTGCTCCGTCCACTCCACGCATCGACCCAGTATTGCAGTGTTTCTGGGAACGGTGCAGCTCCCCGTGGGGAGATATTCAAAAGGAAAAACAGCTCTTTCCCAGTGTCTCTGTGTGTGTGTGTGTGTGTGTGTGTGTGTGTGTATTATTACTGAGAATAAAGCTGATATCTCTCTCTCTCTCTCTCTCTCTCACTCAGAGCTGCTGTGGAAGGAAACCGTTTTAAAAAGAACTTTCTCAGCTCAGTGGTATTTTTTTCTTCTCCAAGGCTGAGTGCCGCTCGCACGTAGCGATATAATTCAAAGTGCAAAATAACTTGGCGTCGTTGACTTTAAACAAGCAGGGTCTGCTTCCAAATGAAAGCTGCGCTCCCGAACTGGACTGTCTGTCTGTCTGTCTGTCTGCTTGTCAAGGGGAGGAAAAGGCGGCGGTGGTGGTGAGGGTGGAGCTTTACGCTCAGGAGGGGAGACTTTCTTTCAGAGGTGCCAATTAATCTGTAGCAGAAAGTCATCCCCCCCGACCGGGATTCGAAGCCCGGTCCTGACCACAAGACCACCGGGGAGAGTTGCCTCAAGTCCCTGAGGGACCTGGACACGAGGCCGAATACACACGCACGCCTGCTGCACTGGCAGCAGCGACCAACAGGGGGCTGACCGGCTGATCCTTCCCTTTCACAGGCAGGCTTTTGGCCCTCGCTGAAACGACAAAGGTGTTCAGAAGGAAGTCCTGGGGGGAAGGCAGGCAGGGAGGGACGGACACAGGGAAGTCCGCACAAAACAGGTCCCCTGGAACCTCTGACCCAGAAAACCGGGTTCCTGGTGAAAGCAGTCCTGCCATTGACATGACAATGGACAGGGCCCGGCAGCTTGAGACACATCTTTCTTTCAATATGCAAGTTCTTTTTAAAAAAGTTTCCTTCCACAGCAGCTCTGAGTGAGAGAGAGAGAGAGAGAGAGAGAGAGACACTGACTCACTGACTGATACTGACACCGACACACACACACACACACACACACACACACACACACACACATATTATTTATTATTATTTTTAATTGATTTTTAGAACAGGGAGATGGAATAGGGGCTTGCTCCGTCCACTCCACGCATCGACCCAGTATTGCAGTGTCTCTGGGAACGGTGCAGCTCCCCGTGGGGAGATATTCAAAAGGAAAATCAGCTCTTTCCCAGTGTCTCTGTGTGTGTGTGTGTGTGTGTGTGTGTGTATTATTACTGAGAATAAAGCTGATATCTCTCTCTCTCTCTCTCTCCCTCTCTCTCTCTCACTCAGAGCTGCTGTGGAAGGAAACCTTTTTAAAAAGAACTTTCTCAGCTCAGTGGTATTTTTTTCTTCTCCAAGGCTGAGTGCCGCTCGCACGTAGCGATATAATTCAAAGTGCAAAATAACTTGGCGTCGTTGACTTTAAACAAGCAGGGTCTGCTTCCAAATGAAAGCTGCGCTCCCGAACTGGACTGACTGTCTGTCTGTCTGTCTGTCTGTTTGTCAAGGGGTGGAAAAGGCGGTGGTGGTGGTGAGGGTGGAGCATTACGCACAGGAGGGGAGACTTTCTTTCAGAGGTGCCAATTAATCTGCAGCAGAAAGTCATCCCCCCCCAACCGGGATTCGAAGCCCGGTCCTGACCACGAGACCACCGGGGAGAGTTGCCTCAAGTCCCTGAGGGACCTGGACACGAGGCCGAATACACACGCACGCCTGCTGCACTGGCAGCAGCGACCAGCAGGGGGCTGACCGGCTGATCCTTCCCTTTCACAGGCAGGCTTTTGGCCCTCGCTCAAACGACAAAGGTGTTCAGAAGGAAGTCCTGGGGGGAAGGCAGGCAGGGAGGGACGGACACAGGGAAGTCCGCACAAAACAGGTCCCCTGGAACCTCTGACCCAGAAAACCGGGTTCCTGGTGAAAGCAGTCCTGCCATTGACATGACAATGGACAGGGCCCGGCAGCTTGAGACACATCTTTCTTTCAATAAGCAAGTTCTTTTTAAAAAAGTTTCCTTCCACAGCAGCTCTGAGTGTGAGGGAGAGAGAGAGAGAGAGAGAGAGAGACACTGACTGACTGACTGATACTGACACCGACACACACACACACACACACACACACACACATATTATTTATTATTATTTTAAATTGATTTTTAGAACAGGGAGATGGAATAGGGGCTTGCTCCGTCCACTCCACGCATCGACCCAGTATTGCAGTGTCTCTGGGAACGGTGCAGCTCCCCGTGGGGAGATATTCAAAAGGAAAAACAGCTCTTTCCCAGTGTCTCTGTGTGTGTGTGTGTGTGTGTGTGTGTGTATTATTACTGAGAATAAAGCTGATATCTCTCTCTCTCTCTCTCTCTCTCTCTCTCTCACTCAGAGCTGCTGTGGAAGGAAACCGTTTTAAAAAGACCTTTCTCAGCTCAGTGGTATTTTTTTCTTCTCCAAGGCTGAGTGCCGCTCGCACGTAGCGATATAATTCAAAGTGCAAAATAACTTGGCGTCGTTGACTTTAAACAAGCAGGGTCTGCTTCCAAATGAAAGCTGCGCTCCCGAACTGGACTGACTGTCTGTCTGTCTGTCTGTCTGTTTGTCAAGGGGTGGAAAAGGCGGCGGTGGTGGTTAAGGGTGGAGCTTTACGCTCAGGAGGGGAGACTTTCTTTCAGAGGTGCCAATTAATCTGCAGCAGAAAGTCATCCCCCCCCGACCGGGATTCGAAGCCCGGTCCTGACCACGAGACCACCGGGGAGAGTTGCCTCAAGTCCCTGAGGGACCTGGACACGAGGCCGAGGACACACGCACGCCTGCTGCACTGGCAGCAGCGACCAGCAGGGGGCTGACCGGCTGATCCTTCCCTTTCACAGGCAGGCTTTTGGCCCTCGCTCAAACGACAAAGGTGTTCAGAAGGAAGTCCTGGGGGGGAGGGAGGGAGGCAGGGAAATCAGCACAAAGCAGGTCCCCTGGAATCTCACACCTGCGTCCCAGAAAACAGGTCTCCTGGTCAAAGCAGTCCTGCCCCGTCCTGCCATTAACGTGACAATGGACAGGGCCCGGCAGCTTGAGACACATCTTTTTTTCAATATGCAAGTTCTTTTTAAAAAGGTTTCCTTCCACAGCAGCTCTGAGTAAGAGTGAGAGAGAGAGAGAGAGAGAGAGAGACTGACACTGACACTGACACTGACACACACACACACACACACACACACACACACCGTCTCCCATCCGATTGGTGGACTATGGGATTGAAAATCGAACTTTGAGTTTCAATGCAGGGGGGAGAGCGCGAACGCAGCCCCTCCCAACTACCACACGCGCGTTGTTGTTGTTGTAATATAGAACTGCAAGTTGCCGTTGTCGTGGTCGTTTCGAATCAGCACAAAGTAGGTGCCTCCCTGGAATGTCACACCTGCGTCCCAGAAAACAGGTCTCCCGGTCAAAGCAGTCCCGCCCCGCCCTGGGATTAACGTGACAATGGACAGGGCCCAGTCAGGGAGCAGCTTGAGAGACGTCTTTCAATAGGCGCTTCTGAAACATTAACGCCTTGTTTCTTTCGACAGTTTAACCAGCCTTTAACACGCCTTGTGTTTTTATTTCCCATTTCCAGCCAGCCAGCCAGCCAGCCAGCCAGCCAGCCAGCCGAGCCGAGCCAGCATCTGCAGTATTTTTTTTGATTGGTCTTGCCTGCCGTGGAATGAATGTTTCAACACGAGCTGCTGATTGTCAGCACCTCACCTCTTTCTCAATTGGCCGTTGCAATCTCACTCGCTCGCTCATTGTGAGACACGTCACGTCACTAGTTTTACTCAAAGAGGTTTCCTTCCACGGCAGTTCGTTAGTGACTGAGACTGACTGACGGAGGTCCGTTGAGACACAACCCTCTCCCATCTGATTGGTGGCCTACTGGCAAATTTACCAATCTGTCAAGCAATCCTGGCAAGAAAGGAAAAAACGGCAACTTCTTTAAACTCATCCACTGTTGCAATTAGAAACGGTGGCAAAAAATGTGGCCAGAGTGGGAGAGAACGGCAGTGCTTCGAGACTGCTTTCAACACCGGCAGCCAGAGAACAAAGAGGGAGGGCAAACAGGACCCGAGATCAATTCGCATCGAGCGCGGTATCGCTTCTCGGCCTTTTGGCTAAGATCAAGTGGTCAAGTGGGGGAAGGCAACCATTTGGAGCCTTCCTGCCATTGTATGCCGGGGGGATGCAGTCAGGGAGAAATCCCCTCGGGCAGAGTGTAGAGCTTTGGCTTGTAGAGCTTTGGCTTGATGTAATGTCACTGCAAGGAATCTGGAATGAATCTGTAAGGCAATAAGGCACCCCAGAGTGTCAGAAAAAAAAAAAAAAAAAAAAAAAAAAAAAAAAAAAAATCTGTTCTTATCAGTTTAATATCTGATACGTCCCCTATCTGGGGACCATATATTAAATTGATTTTTGGAACAGGGAGATGGACTAGGGGCTTGCTCCGTCCACTCCACGCATCGACCCAGTATTGCAGTGTCTCTGGGAACGGTGCAGCTCCCTGTGGGGAGATATTCAAAAGGAAAAACAGCTCTTTCCCAGTGTCTCTGTGTGTGTGTGTGTGTGTGTGTGTGTGTGTGTGTGTGTGTGTGTGTGTGTGTATTATTACTGAGAATAAAGCTGATATCTCTCTCTCTCTCTCTCTCTCTCTCTTACACTCAGAGCTGCTGTGGAAGGAAACCGTTTTAAAAAGAACTTTCTCAGCTCAGTGGTATTTTTTTCTTCTCCAAGGCTGAGTGCCGCTCGCACGGAGCGATATAATTCAAAGTGCAAAATAACTTGGCGTCGTTGACTTGAAACAAGCAGGGTCTGCTTCCAAATGAAAGCTGCGCTCCCGAACTGGACTGACTGTCTGTCTGTCTGTCTGTTTGTCAAGGGGTGGAAAAGGTGGCGGTGGTGGTGAGGGTGGAGCTTTACGCTCAGGAGGGGAGACTTTCTTTCAGAGGTGCCAATTAATCTGCAGCAGAAAGTCATCCCCCCCGACCGGGATTCGAAGCCCGGTCCTGACCACGAGACCACCGGGGAGAGATGCCTCAAGTCCCTGAGGGACCTGGACACGAGGCCGAGGACACACGCACGCCTGCTGCACTGGCAGCAGCGACCAACAGGGGGCTGACCGGCTGATCCTTCCCTTTCACAGGCAGGCTTTTGGCCCTCGCTCAAACGACAAAGGTGTTCAGAAGGAAGTCCTGGGGGGAAGGCAGGCAGGGAGGGACGGACACAGGGAAGTCCGCACAAAACAGGTCCCCTGGAACCTCTGACCCACAAAACCGGGTTCCTGGTGAAAGCAGTCCTGCCACTGACATGACAATGGACAGGGCCCGGCAGCTTGAGACACATCTTTCTTTCAATAAGCAAGTCCTTTTTAAAAAAGTTTCCTTCCACAGCAGCTCTGAGAGAGAGAGAGAGAGAGAGAGAGAGAGACACTGACTGACTGACTGACTGATACTGACACCGACACACACACACACACACACACACACACACATATTATTTATTATTATTTTTAATTGATTTTTAGAACAGGGAGATGGACTAGGGGCTTGCTCTGTCCACTCCACGCATCGACCCAGTATTGCAGTGTTTCTGGGAACGGTGCAGCTCCCCGTGGGGAGATATTCAAAAGGAAAATCAGCTCTTTCCCAGTGTCTCTGTGTGTGTGTGTGTGTGTGTGTGTGTGTATTATTACTGAGAATAAAGCTGATATCTCTCTCTCTCTCTCTCTCTCTCTCTCTCACACTCAGAGCTGCTGTGGAAGCAAACCTTTTTAAAAAGAACTTTCTCAGCTCAGTGGTATTTTTTTCTTCTCCAAGGCTGAGTGCCGCTCGCACGTAGCGATATAATTCAAAGTGCAAAATAACTTGGCGTCGTTGACTTGAAACAAGCAGGGTCTGCTTCCAAATGAAAGCTGCGCTCCCGAACTGGACTGACTGACTGTCTGTCTGTCTGTCTGTCCGTTTGTCAAGGGGTGGAAAAGGCGGCGGTGGTGGTGAGGGTGGAGCTTTACGCTCAGGAGGGGAGACTTTCTTTCAGAGGTGCCAATTCATCTGCAGCAGAAAGTCATCCCCCCCGACCGGGATTCGAAGCCCGGTCCTGACCACGAGACCACCGGGGAGAGTTGCCTCAAGTCCCTGAGGGACCTGGACACGAGGCCGAGGACACACGCACGCCTGCTGCACTGGCAGCAGCGACCAACAGGGGGCTGACCGGCTGATCCTTCCCTTTCACAGGCAGGCTTTTGGCCCTCGCTCAAACGACAAAGGTGTTCAGAAGGAAGTCCTGGGGGGAAGGCAGGCAGGGAGGGACGGACACAGGGAAGTCCGCACAAAACAGGTCCCCTGGAACCTCTGACCCAGAAAACCGGGTTCCTGGTGAAAGCAGTCCTGCCACTGACAGGACAATGGACAGGGCCCGGCAGCTTGAGACACATCTTTCTTTCAATAAGCAAGTTCTTTTTAAAAAAGTTTCCTTCCACAGCAGCTCTGAGTGTGAGAGAGAGAGAGGAGAGAGAGAGACACTGACTCACTGACTGACACCGACACACACACACACACACACACACACACACACACACACACATATTATTTATTATTATTTTAAACGACAAAGGTGTTCAGAAGGAAGTCCTGGGGGGAAGGCAGGCAGGGAGGGACGGACACAGGGAAGTCCGCACAAAACAGGTCCCCTGGAACCTCTGACCCAGAAAAACGGGTTCCTGGTGAAAGCAGTCCTGCCATTGACATGACAATGGACAGGGCCCGGCAGCTTGAGACACATCTTTCTTTCAATAAGCAAGTTCTTTTTTAAAAAGTTTCCTTCCACAGCAGCTATGAGTGAGAGAGAGAGAGAGAGAGAGAGAGAGAGACACTGACTCACTGACTGATACTGACACCGACACACACACACACACACACACACACACACACACATATTATTTATTATTATTTTAAATTGATTTTTCGAACAGGGAGATGGAATAGGGGCTTGCTCCGTCCACTCCACGCATCGACCCAGTATTGCAGTGTTTCTGGGAACGGTGCAGCTCCCCGTGGGGAGATATTCAAAAGGAAAAACAGCTCTTTCCCAGTGTCTCTGTGTGTGTGTGTGTGTGTGTGTGTGTGTATTATTACTGAGAATAAAGCTGATATCTCTCTCTCTCTCTCTCTCTCTCACTCAGAGCTGCTGTGGAAGGAAACCGTTTTAAAAAGAACTTTCTCAGCTCAGTGGTATTTTTTTCTTCTCCAAGGCTGAGTGCCGCTCGCACGTAGCGATATAATTCAAAGTGCAAAATAACTTGGCGTCGTTGACTTTAAACAAGCAGGGTCTGCTTCCAAATGAAAGCTGCGCTCCCGAACTGGACTGTCTGTCTGTCTGTCTGTCTGCTTGTCAAGGGGAGGAAAAGGCGGCGGTGGTGGTGAGGGTGGAGCTTTACGCTCAGGAGGGGAGACTTTCTTTCAGAGGTGCCAATTAATCTGTAGCAGAAAGTCATCCCCCCCGACCGGGATTCGAAGCCCGGTCCTGACCACAAGACCACCGGGGAGAGTTGCCTCAAGTCCCTGAGGGACCTGGACACGAGGCCGAATACACACGCACGCCTGCTGCACTGGCAGCAGCGACCAACAGGGGGCTGACCGGCTGATCCTTCCCTTTCACAGGCAGGCTTTTGGCCCTCGCTGAAACGACAAAGGTGTTCAGAAGGAAGTCCTGGGGGGAAGGCAGGCAGGGAGGGACGGACACAGGGAAGTCCGCACAAAACAGGTCCCCTGGAACCTCTGACCCAGAAAACCGGGTTCCTGGTGAAAGCAGTCCTGCCATTGACATGACAATGGACAGGGCCCGGCAGCTTGAGACACATCTTTCTTTCAATATGCAAGTTCTTTTTAAAAAAGTTTCCTTCCACAGCAGCTCTGAGTGAGAGAGAGAGAGAGAGAGAGAGAGAGACACTGACTCACTGACTGATACTGACACCGACACACACACACACACACACACACACACACACACACACACATATTATTTATTATTATTTTTAATTGATTTTTAGAACAGGGAGATGGAATAGGGGCTTGCTCCGTCCACTCCACGCATCGACCCAGTATTGCAGTGTCTCTGGGAACGGTGCAGCTCCCCGTGGGGAGATATTCAAAAGGAAAATCAGCTCTTTCCCAGTGTCTCTGTGTGTGTGTGTGTGTGTGTGTGTGTGTATTATTACTGAGAATAAAGCTGATATCTCTCTCTCTCTCTCTCTCCCTCTCTCTCTCTCACTCAGAGCTGCTGTGGAAGGAAACCTTTTTAAAAAGAACTTTCTCAGCTCAGTGGTATTTTTTTCTTCTCCAAGGCTGAGTGCCGCTCGCACGTAGCGATATAATTCAAAGTGCAAAATAACTTGGCGTCGTTGACTTTAAACAAGCAGGGTCTGCTTCCAAATGAAAGCTGCGCTCCCGAACTGGACTGACTGTCTGTCTGTCTGTCTGTCTGTTTGTCAAGGGGTGGAAAAGGCGGTGGTGGTGGTGAGGGTGGAGCATTACGCACAGGAGGGGAGACTTTCTTTCAGAGGTGCCAATTAATCTGCAGCAGAAAGTCATCCCCCCCCAACCGGGATTCGAAGCCCGGTCCTGACCACGAGACCACCGGGGAGAGTTGCCTCAAGTCCCTGAGGGACCTGGACACGAGGCCGAATACACACGCACGCCTGCTGCACTGGCAGCAGCGACCAGCAGGGGGCTGACCGGCTGATCCTTCCCTTTCACAGGCAGGCTTTTGGCCCTCGCTCAAACGACAAAGGTGTTCAGAAGGAAGTCCTGGGGGGAAGGCAGGCAGGGAGGGACGGACACAGGGAAGTCCGCACAAAACAGGTCCCCTGGAACCTCTGACCCAGAAAACCGGGTTCCTGGTGAAAGCAGTCCTGCCATTGACATGACAATGGACAGGGCCCGGCAGCTTGAGACACATCTTTCTTTCAATAAGCAAGTTCTTTTTAAAAAAGTTTCCTTCCACAGCAGCTCTGAGTGTGAGGGAGAGAGAGAGAGAGAGAGAGAGAGACACTGACTGACTGACTGATACTGACACCGACACACACACACACACACACACACACACACATATTATTTATTATTATTTTAAATTGATTTTTAGAACAGGGAGATGGAAAAGGGGCTTGCTCCGTCCACTCCACGCATCGACCCAGTATTGCAGTGTCTCTGGGAACGGTGCAGCTCCCCGTGGGGAGATATTCAAAAGGAAAAACAGCTCTTTCCCAGTGTCTCTGTGTGTGTGTGTGTGTGTGTGTGTGTGTATTATTACTGAGAATAAAGCTGATATCTCTCTCTCTCTCTCTCTCTCTCTCTCTCACTCAGAGCTGCTGTGGAAGGAAACCGTTTTAAAAAGACCTTTCTCAGCTCAGTGGTATTTTTTTCTTCTCCAAGGCTGAGTGCCGCTCGCACGTAGCGATATAATTCAAAGTGCAAAATAACTTGGCGTCGTTGACTTTAAACAAGCAGGGTCTGCTTCCAAATGAAAGCTGCGCTCCCGAACTGGACTGACTGTCTGTCTGTCTGTCTGTCTGTTTGTCAAGGGGTGGAAAAGGCGGCGGTGGTGGTTAAGGGTGGAGCTTTACGCTCAGGAGGGGAGACTTTCTTTCAGAGGTGCCAATTAATCTGCAGCAGAAAGTCATCCCCCCCCGACCGGGATTCGAAGCCCGGTCCTGACCACGAGACCACCGGGGAGAGTTGCCTCAAGTCCCTGAGGGACCTGGACACGAGGCCGAGGACACACGCACGCCTGCTGCACTGGCAGCAGCGACCAGCAGGGTTCCGACCGGCTGATCCTTCCCTTTCACAGGCAGGCTTTTGGCCCTCGCTCAAACGACAAAGGTGTTCAGAAGGAAGTCCTGGGGGGAAGGCATGGAGGGACGGACACAGGGAAGTCCGCACAAAACAGGTCCCCTGGAACCTCTGACCCAGAAAACCGGGTTCCTGGTGAAAGCAGTCCTGCCCCGCCCTGCCATTAACATGACAATGGACAGGGCCCGGACCAGGCGCAGCGGACGGTAGCGAGCAGTCGGAGGGTGAAAATCCGCCAGTGGGTGAAAAGGAGAGCCGTGCGGTGAGAGGAGGCGGAAAGCGGTTCGCAGACTTTCGCTGTACCTCCGGCGGGCAGCGCCGCACCTCCGAGCGCTCGGTACCGTCCGCTGCGCCTCGTCCTGCCGCACGCGACGAGCCGTCCCCGGAGGAAATCGGCCTCGGCCTTCCTGAGATATCAGTCTCCAGGTGGGACAGAAAAACCGGGGGCCCCCGGCTCGCTTTCGGCGGCCCGCTAGTCGACTTCCCGTCGTGCGAACGCGATCCTTCCGGTACCTTTCGGTGCCCCTTGCCCGACTCTAGCTCCGGTGGTAAAGCGGAGTCGGTCGGTCTGACGGCCGCCGAGTTAGCAGGCGGAAAGCGGTTTGCAGCCTTTCGCTGTACCTCCGGCGGGCAGCGCCGCACCTCCGAGCGCTCGGTACCGTCCGCTGCGCCTCGTCCTGCCGCACGCGACGAGCCGTCCCCGGAGGAAATCGGCCTCGGCCCTCCTGAGATATCAGCCTCCATACGGGCGTCACAAATCAGTGGACATGGTCAGCTGCAAAGCAGTGTCATTACAACCTTTCATAAACGACAGGGCAGCACCGCACTGCACTGCACTGCACTGCACCCCACACTACATCACACTTGCCTGCCGGCCTGCCTGCCGCTGCCTACTCTCACCAGCGGACCAAAGTGAGGATAACACCCCGAAGCAAGCATCTCCCTTGCCGCCCACCAGCCCACACCAATCCCCTTGCCTGCCTCCCACAAATTCCACCAGCGAGGCAAAGTGAAAATCAACCCCCAAAAAACGCACTCCACACCGGCCATCGCCCGCTATACACCCCCCCCCCCCCCCCCCCGGGGTGAATATTAAGCCCGAGAACACCGACTGTAACCAACTGCAGTGAAAAGTTGAAGTGGCAACTCATTAACCAGATTTACACTTGGCAACTCATAAACCAAATGAACAAAAAATCTGGTTAATGAGTTGCCCAAAATAAATCTGGTTAATGAGTTGCCACTTCAACTTTTCACTGCGGTTGGTTACAGTCGGTGTTCTCGGGCTTAATATTCACCCCGGGGGGGCGGGGTGGGTGATTCTGGGGGTAGTGTCCGGGAGGGTGAGCCTTTTATTCGGCAGGAGGCGTGTGGGGAAATCATCAACCTGTCAGACGATGAGTTGTCACAAACGCCATTGCTTAATGAAAGCTGCGCTCCCGAACTGGACTGACTGTCTGTCTGTCTGTCTGTCTGTTTGTCAAGGGGAGGAAAAGGCGGTGGCGGTGGTGGTGAGGGTGGAGCATTCCGCTCAGGAGGGGAGACTTTCCTTCATGCCAATTAATCTGCAGCAGAAAGTCATCCCCCCCCGACCGGGATTCGAAGCCCGGTCCTGACCACGAGACCACCGGGGAGAGCTGCCTCAAGTCCCTGAGGGACCTGGACACGAGGCCGAGGACACACGCACGCCTGCTGCACTGGCAGCAGCGACCAGCAGGGGGCTGACCGGCTGATCCTTCCCTTTCACAGGCAGGCTTTTGGCCCTCGCTCAAACGACAAAGGTGTTCAGAAGGAAGTCCTGGGGGGGAGGGAGGGAGGCAGGGAAATCAGCACAAAGCAGGTCCCCTGGAATCTCACACCTGCGTCCCAGAAAACAGGTCTCCTGGTCAAAGCAGTCCTGCCCCGTCCTGCCATTAACGTGACAATGGACAGGGCCCGGCAGCTTGAGACACATCTTTTTTTCAATATGCAAGTTCTTTTTAAAAAGGTTTCCTTCCACAGCAGCTCTGAGTAAGAGTGAGAGAGAGAGAGAGAGAGAGAGAGACTGACACTGACACTGACACTGCACACACACACACACACACACACACCGTCTCCCATCCGATTGGTGGACTATGGGATTGAAAATCGAACTTTGAGTTTCAATGCAGGGGGGAGAGCGCGAACGCAGCCCCTCCCAACTACCACACGCGCGTTGTTGTTGTTGTAATATAGAACTGCAAGTTGCCGTTGTCGTGGTCGTTTCGAATCAGCACAAAGTAGGTGCCTCCCTGGAATGTCACACCTGCGTCCCAGAAAACAGGTCTCCCGGTCAAAGCAGTCCCGCCCCGCCCTGGGATTAACATGACAACGGACAGGGCCCAGTCAGGGAGCAGCTTGAGAGACACCTTTCAATAGGCGCTTCTGAAACATTAACGCCTTGTTTCTTCCGACAGTTTAACCAGCGATTAACATGACAACGGACAGGGCCCAGTCAGGGAGCAGCTTGAGAGACACCTTTCAATAGGCGCTTCTGAAACATTAACGCCTTGTTTCTTCCGACAGTTTAACCAGCGATTAACATGACAACGGACAGGGCCCAGTCAGGGAGCAGCTTGAGAGACACCTTTCAATAGGCGCTTCTGAAACATTAACGCCTTGTTTCTTTCGACAGTTTAACCAGCCTTTAACACGCCTTGTGTTTTTATTTCCCATTTCCAGCCAGCCAGCCAGCCAGCCAGCCAGCCAGCCAGCCAGCCGAGCCGAGCCAGCATCTGCAGTATTTTTTTTGATTGGTCTTGCCTGCCGTGGAATGAATGTTTCAACACGAGCTGCTGATTGTCAGCACCTCACCTCTTTCTCAATTGGCCGTTGCAATCTCACTCACTCGCTGTGAGACACGTCACGTCACTAGTTTTACTCAAAGAGGTTTCCTTCCACGGCAGTGAGTTAGTGACTGAGACTGACTGACGGAGGTCCGTTGAGACACAACCCTCCCCCATCTGATTGGTGGCCTACTGGCAAATTTACCAATCTGTCAAGCAATCCTGGCAAGAAAGGAAAAAACGGCAACTTCTTTAAACTCATCCACTGTTGCAATTAGAAACGGTGGCAAAAAATGTGGCCAGAGTGGGAGAGAACGGCAGTGCTTCGAGACTGCTTTCAACACCGGCAGCCAGAGAACAAAGAGGGAGGGCAAACAGGACCCGAGATCAATTCGCATCGAGCGCGGTATCGCTTCTCGGCCTTTTGGCTAAGATCGAGCGTGTTCCTTTTCGGGCTTATTTGGATCTGAGCGGACTGGAACGCTGGCCGCGACCTCGTGCGCTCGCAAAGTGCGGACTTTGCTGTGATTGGTCGTTTGTGTGCTGGCTCCGCCCCTAAATTTGCATAAGGACCAAATCAACACTGCAATGGCAGGGAAGGGTTCCTGGTGAAAGCAGTCCTGCCACTGACATGACAATGGACAGGGCCCGGCAGCTTGAGACACATCTTTCTTTCAATATGCAAGTCCTTTTTAAAAAAGTTTCCTTCCACAGCAGCTCTGAGTGAGAGAGAGAGAGAGAGAGAGACTGACTCACTGACTGATACTGACACCGACACACACACACACACACACACACATTATTTATTATTATTTTAAACGACAAAGCTGTTCAGAAGGAAGTCCTGGGGGGAAGGCAGGCAGGGAGGGACGGACACAGGGAAGTCCGCACAAAACAGGTCCCCTGGAACCTCTGACCCAGAAAAACGGGTTCCTGGTGAAAGCAGTCCTGCCATTGACATGACAATGGACAGGGCCCGGCAGCTTGAGACACATCTTTCTTTCAATATGCAAGTTCTTTTTAAAAAAGTTTCCTTCCACAGCAGCTCTGAGTAAGAGAGAGAGAGAGAGAGAGAGACACTCACTCACTGACTGATACTGACACCGACACACACACACACACACACACACACATATTATTTATTATTATTTTTAATTGATTTTTAGAACAGGGAGATGGACTAGGGGCTTGCTCCGTCCACTCCACGCATCGACCCAGTATTGCAGTGTTTCTGGGAACGGTGCAGCTCCCCGTGGGGAGATATTCAAAAGGAAAAACAGCTGTTTCCCAGTGTCTCTGTGTGTGTGTGTGTGTGTGTTATTACTGAGAATAAAGCTGATATCTCTCTCTCTCTCTCTCTCTCTCTCACTCAGAGCTGCTGTGGAAGGAAACCGTTTTAAAAAGAACTTTCTCAGCTCAGTGGTATTTTTTTCTTCTCCAAGGCTGAGTGCCGCTCGCACGTAGCGATATAATTCAAAGTGCAAAATAACTTGGCGTCGTTGACTTTAAACAAGCAGGGTCTGCTTCCAAATGAAAGCTGCGCTCCCGAACTGGACTGTCTGTCTGTCTGACTGTCTGTTTGTCAAGGGGTGGAAAAGGCGGTGGTGGTGGTGAGGGTGGAGCATTACGCTCAGGAGGGGAGACTTTCTTTCAGAGGTGCCAATTAATCTGTAGCAGAAAGTCATCCCCCCCGACCGGGATTCGAAGCCCGGTCCTGACCACGAGACCACCGGGGAGAGTTGCCTCAAGTCCCTGAGGGACCTGGACACGAGGCCGAGGACACACGCACGCCTGCTGCACTGGCAGCAGCGACCAACAGGGGGCTGACCGGCTGATCCTTCCCTTTCACAGGCAGGTTTTTGGCCCTCGCTCAAACGACAAAGGTGTTCAGAAGGAAGTCCTGGGGGGAAGGCAGGCAGGGAGGGACGGACACAGGGAAGTCCGCACAAAACAGGTCCCCTGGAACCTCTGACCCACAAAACCGGGTTCCTGGTGAAAGCAGTCCTGCCATTGACAGGACAATGGACAGGGCCCGGCAGCTTGAGACACATCTTTCTTTCAATAAGCAAGTTCTTTTTAAAAAAGTTTCCTTCCACAGCAGCTCTGAGTGAGAGAGAGAGAGAGAGAGAGAGAGAGAGACACTGACTCACTGACTGATACTGACACCGACACACACACACACACATTATTTATTATTATTTTAAACGACAAAGCTGTTCAGAAGGAAGTCCTGGGGGGAAGGCAGGCAGGGAGGGACGGACACAGGGAAGTCCGCACAAAACAGGTCCTTTGGAACCTCTGACCCACAAAACCGGGTTCCTGGTGAAAGCAGTCCTGCCATTGACATGACAATGGACAGGGCCCGGCAGCTTGAGACACATCTTTCTTTCAATATGCAAGTTCTTTTTAAAAAAGTTTCCTTCCACAGCAGCTCTGAGTGAGAGAGAGAGAGAGAGAGAGAGAGACACTGACTGACTGACTGATACTGACACCGACACACACACACACACACACACACACACACATATTATTTATTATTATTTTTAATTGATTTTTAGAACAGGGAGATGGAATAGGGGCTTGCTCCGTCCACTCCACGCATCGACCCAGTATTGCAGTGTTTCTGGGAACGGTGCAGCTCCCCGTGGGGAGATATTCAAAAGGAAAATCAGCTCTTTCCCAGTGTCTCTGTGTGTGTGTGTGTGTGTGTGTGTGTGTGTGTGTATTATTACTGAGAATAAAGCTGATATCTCTCTCTCTCTCTCACTCAGAGCTGCTGTGGAAGGAAACCTTTTTAAAAAGAACTTTCTCAGCTCAGTGGTATTTTTTTCTTCTCCAAGGCTGAGTGCCGCTCGCACGTAGCGATATAATTCAAAGTGCAAAATAACTTGGCGTCGTTGACTTGAAACAAGCAGGGTCTGCTTCCAAATGAAAGCTGCGCTCCCGAACTGGACTGACTGACTGTCTGTCTGTCTGTCTGTCCGTTTGTCAAGGGGTGGAAAAGGCGGCGGTGGTGGTGAGGGTGGAGCTTTACGCTCAGGAGGGGAGACTTTCTTTCAGAGGTGCCAATTCATCTGCAGCAGAAAGTCATCCCCCCCGACCGGGATTCGAAGCCCGGTCCTGACCACGAGACCACCGGGGAGAGTTGCCTCAAGTCCCTGAGGGACCTGGACACGAGGCCGAGGACACACGCACGCCTGCTGCACTGGCAGCAGCGACCAACAGGGGGCTGACCGGCTGATCCTTCCCTTTCACAGGCAGGCTTTTGGCCCTCGCTCAAACGACAAAGGTGTTCAGAAGGAAGTCCTGGGGGGAAGGCAGGCAGGGAGGGACGGACACAGGGAAGTCCGCACAAAACAGGTCCCCTGGAACCTCTGACCCAGAAAACCGGGTTCCTGGTGAAAGCAGTCCTGCCACTGACAGGACAATGGACAGGGCCCGGCAGCTTGAGACACATCTTTCTTTCAATAAGCAAGTTCTTTTTAAAAAAGTTTCCTTCCACAGCAGCTCTGAGTGTGAGAGAGAGAGAGGAGAGAGAGAGACACTGACTCACTGACTGACACCGACACACACACACACACACACACACACACACACACACACACACATATTATTTATTATTATTTTAAACGACAAAGGTGTTCAGAAGGAAGTCCTGGGGGGAAGGCAGGCAGGGAGGGACGGACACAGGGAAGTCCGCACAAAACAGGTCCCCTGGAACCTCTGACCCAGAAAAACGGGTTCCTGGTGAAAGCAGTCCTGCCATTGACATGACAATGGACAGGGCCCGGCAGCTTGAGACACATCTTTCTTTCAATAAGCAAGTTCTTTTTTAAAAAGTTTCCTTCCACAGCAGCTATGAGTGAGAGAGAGAGAGAGAGAGAGAGAGAGAGACACTGACTCACTGACTGATACTGACACCGACACACACACACACACACACACACACACACACACATATTATTTATTATTATTTTAAATTGATTTTTCGAACAGGGAGATGGAATAGGGGCTTGCTCCGTCCACTCCACGCATCGACCCAGTATTGCAGTGTTTCTGGGAACGGTGCAGCTCCCCGTGGGGAGATATTCAAAAGGAAAAACAGCTCTTTCCCAGTGTCTCTGTGTGTGTGTGTGTGTGTGTGTGTGTGTATTATTACTGAGAATAAAGCTGATATCTCTCTCTCTCTCTCTCTCTCTCACTCAGAGCTGCTGTGGAAGGAAACCGTTTTAAAAAGAACTTTCTCAGCTCAGTGGTATTTTTTTCTTCTCCAAGGCTGAGTGCCGCTCGCACGTAGCGATATAATTCAAAGTGCAAAATAACTTGGCGTCGTTGACTTTAAACAAGCAGGGTCTGCTTCCAAATGAAAGCTGCGCTCCCGAACTGGACTGTCTGTCTGTCTGTCTGTCTGCTTGTCAAGGGGAGGAAAAGGCGGCGGTGGTGGTGAGGGTGGAGCTTTACGCTCAGGAGGGGAGACTTTCTTTCAGAGGTGCCAATTAATCTGTAGCAGAAAGTCATCCCCCCCGACCGGGATTCGAAGCCCGGTCCTGACCACAAGACCACCGGGGAGAGTTGCCTCAAGTCCCTGAGGGACCTGGACACGAGGCCGAATACACACGCACGCCTGCTGCACTGGCAGCAGCGACCAACAGGGGGCTGACCGGCTGATCCTTCCCTTTCACAGGCAGGCTTTTGGCCCTCGCTGAAACGACAAAGGTGTTCAGAAGGAAGTCCTGGGGGGAAGGCAGGCAGGGAGGGACGGACACAGGGAAGTCCGCACAAAACAGGTCCCCTGGAACCTCTGACCCAGAAAACCGGGTTCCTGGTGAAAGCAGTCCTGCCATTGACATGACAATGGACAGGGCCCGGCAGCTTGAGACACATCTTTCTTTCAATATGCAAGTTCTTTTTAAAAAAGTTTCCTTCCACAGCAGCTCTGAGTGAGAGAGAGAGAGAGAGAGAGAGAGAGACACTGACTCACTGACTGATACTGACACCGACACACACACACACACACACACACACACACACACACACATATTATTTATTATTATTTTTAATTGATTTTTAGAACAGGGAGATGGAATAGGGGCTTGCTCCGTCCACTCCACGCATCGACCCAGTATTGCAGTGTCTCTGGGAACGGTGCAGCTCCCCGTGGGGAGATATTCAAAAGGAAAATCAGCTCTTTCCCAGTGTCTCTGTGTGTGTGTGTGTGTGTGTGTGTGTGTATTATTACTGAGAATAAAGCTGATATCTCTCTCTCTCTCTCTCTCCCTCTCTCTCTCTCACTCAGAGCTGCTGTGGAAGGAAACCTTTTTAAAAAGAACTTTCTCAGCTCAGTGGTATTTTTTTCTTCTCCAAGGCTGAGTGCCGCTCGCACGTAGCGATATAATTCAAAGTGCAAAATAACTTGGCGTCGTTGACTTTAAACAAGCAGGGTCTGCTTCCAAATGAAAGCTGCGCTCCCGAACTGGACTGACTGTCTGTCTGTCTGTCTGTCTGTTTGTCAAGGGGTGGAAAAGGCGGTGGTGGTGGTGAGGGTGGAGCATTACGCACAGGAGGGGAGACTTTCTTTCAGAGGTGCCAATTAATCTGCAGCAGAAAGTCATCCCCCCCCAACCGGGATTCGAAGCCCGGTCCTGACCACGAGACCACCGGGGAGAGTTGCCTCAAGTCCCTGAGGGACCTGGACACGAGGCCGAATACACACGCACGCCTGCTGCACTGGCAGCAGCGACCAGCAGGGGGCTGACCGGCTGATCCTTCCCTTTCACAGGCAGGCTTTTGGCCCTCGCTCAAACGACAAAGGTGTTCAGAAGGAAGTCCTGGGGGGAAGGCAGGCAGGGAGGGACGGACACAGGGAAGTCCGCACAAAACAGGTCCCCTGGAACCTCTGACCCAGAAAACCGGGTTCCTGGTGAAAGCAGTCCTGCCATTGACATGACAATGGACAGGGCCCGGCAGCTTGAGACACATCTTTCTTTCAATAAGCAAGTTCTTTTTAAAAAAGTTTCCTTCCACAGCAGCTCTGAGTGTGAGGGAGAGAGAGAGAGAGAGAGAGAGAGACACTGACTGACTGACTGATACTGACACCGACACACACACACACACACACACACACACACATATTATTTATTATTATTTTAAATTGATTTTTAGAACAGGGAGATGGAATAGGGGCTTGCTCCGTCCACTCCACGCATCGACCCAGTATTGCAGTGTCTCTGGGAACGGTGCAGCTCCCCGTGGGGAGATATTCAAAAGGAAAAACAGCTCTTTCCCAGTGTCTCTGTGTGTGTGTGTGTGTGTGTGTGTGTGTATTATTACTGAGAATAAAGCTGATATCTCTCTCTCTCTCTCTCTCTCTCTCTCTCTCACTCAGAGCTGCTGTGGAAGGAAACCGTTTTAAAAAGACCTTTCTCAGCTCAGTGGTATTTTTTTCTTCTCCAAGGCTGAGTGCCGCTCGCACGTAGCGATATAATTCAAAGTGCAAAATAACTTGGCGTCGTTGACTTTAAACAAGCAGGGTCTGCTTCCAAATGAAAGCTGCGCTCCCGAACTGGACTGACTGTCTGTCTGTCTGTCTGTCTGTTTGTCAAGGGGTGGAAAAGGCGGCGGTGGTGGTTAAGGGTGGAGCTTTACGCTCAGGAGGGGAGACTTTCTTTCAGAGGTGCCAATTAATCTGCAGCAGAAAGTCATCCCCCCCCGACCGGGATTCGAAGCCCGGTCCTGACCACGAGACCACCGGGGAGAGTTGCCTCAAGTCCCTGAGGGACCTGGACACGAGGCCGAGGACACACGCACGCCTGCTGCACTGGCAGCAGCGACCAGCAGGGTTCCGACCGGCTGATCCTTCCCTTTCACAGGCAGGCTTTTGGCCCTCGCTCAAACGACAAAGGTGTTCAGAAGGAAGTCCTGGGGGGAAGGCATGGAGGGACGGACACAGGGAAGTCCGCACAAAACAGGTCCCCTGGAACCTCTGACCCAGAAAACCGGGTTCCTGGTGAAAGCAGTCCTGCCCCGCCCTGCCATTAACATGACAATGGACAGGGCCCGGACCAGGCGCAGCGGACGGTAGCGAGCAGTCGGAGGGTGAAAATCCGCCAGTGGGTGAAAAGGAGAGCCGTGCGGTGAGAGGAGGCGGAAAGCGGTTCGCAGACTTTCGCTGTACCTCCGGCGGGCAGCGCCGCACCTCCGAGCGCTCGGTACCGTCCGCTGCGCCTCGTCCTGCCGCACGCGACGAGCCGTCCCCGGAGGAAATCGGCCTCGGCCTTCCTGAGATATCAGTCTCCAGGTGGGACAGAAAAACCGGGGGCCCCCGGCTCGCTTTCGGCGGCCCGCTAGTCGACTTCCCGTCGTGCGAACGCGATCCTTCCGGTACCTTTCGGTGCCCCTTGCCCGACTCTAGCTCCGGTGGTAAAGCGGAGTCGGTCGGTCTGACGGCCGCCGAGTTAGCAGGCGGAAAGCGGTTTGCAGCCTTTCGCTGTACCTCCGGCGGGCAGCGCCGCACCTCCGAGCGCTCGGTACCGTCCGCTGCGCCTCGTCCTGCCGCACGCGACGAGCCGTCCCCGGAGGAAATCGGCCTCGGCCCTCCTGAGATATCAGCCTCCATACGGGCGTCACAAATCAGTGGACATGGTCAGCTGCAAAGCAGTGTCATTACAACCTTTCATAAACGACAGGGCAGCACCGCACTGCACTGCACTGCACTGCACCCCACACTACATCACACTTGCCTGCCGGCCTGCCTGCCGCTGCCTACTCTCACCAGCGGACCAAAGTGAGGATAACACCCCGAAGCAAGCATCTCCCTTGCCGCCCACCAGCCCACACCAATCCCCTTGCCTGCCTCCCACAAATTCCACCAGCGAGGCAAAGTGAAAATCAACCCCCAAAAAACGCACTCCACACCGGCCATCGCCCGCTATACACCCCCCCCCCCCCCCCCCCGGGGTGAATATTAAGCCCGAGAACACCGACTGTAACCAACTGCAGTGAAAAGTTGAAGTGGCAACTCATTAACCAGATTTACACTTGGCAACTCATAAACCAAATGAACAAAAAATCTGGTTAATGAGTTGCCCAAAATAAATCTGGTTAATGAGTTGCCACTTCAACTTTTCACTGCGGTTGGTTACAGTCGGTGTTCTCGGGCTTAATATTCACCCCGGGGGGGCGGGGTGGGTGATTCTGGGGGTAGTGTCCGGGAGGGTGAGCCTTTTATTCGGCAGGAGGCGTGTGGGGAAATCATCAACCTGTCAGACGATGAGTTGTCACAAACGCCATTGCTTAATGAAAGCTGCGCTCCCGAACTGGACTGACTGTCTGTCTGTCTGTCTGTCTGTTTGTCAAGGGGAGGAAAAGGCGGTGGCGGTGGTGGTGAGGGTGGAGCATTCCGCTCAGGAGGGGAGACTTTCCTTCATGCCAATTAATCTGCAGCAGAAAGTCATCCCCCCCCGACCGGGATTCGAAGCCCGGTCCTGACCACGAGACCACCGGGGAGAGCTGCCTCAAGTCCCTGAGGGACCTGGACACGAGGCCGAGGACACACGCACGCCTGCTGCACTGGCAGCAGCGACCAGCAGGGGGCTGACCGGCTGATCCTTCCCTTTCACAGGCAGGCTTTTGGCCCTCGCTCAAACGACAAAGGTGTTCAGAAGGAAGTCCTGGGGGGGAGGGAGGGAGGCAGGGAAATCAGCACAAAGCAGGTCCCCTGGAATCTCACACCTGCGTCCCAGAAAACAGGTCTCCTGGTCAAAGCAGTCCTGCCCCGTCCTGCCATTAACGTGACAATGGACAGGGCCCGGCAGCTTGAGACACATCTTTTTTTCAATATGCAAGTTCTTTTTAAAAAGGTTTCCTTCCACAGCAGCTCTGAGTAAGAGTGAGAGAGAGAGAGAGAGAGAGAGAGACTGACACTGACACTGACACTGACACACACACACACACACACACACACACACACCGTCTCCCATCCGATTGGTGGACTATGGGATTGAAAATCGAACTTTGAGTTTCAATGCAGGGGGGAGAGCGCGAACGCAGCCCCTCCCAACTACCACACGCGCGTTGTTGTTGTTGTAATATAGAACTGCAAGTTGCCGTTGTCGTGGTCGTTTCGAATCAGCACAAAGTAGGTGCCTCCCTGGAATGTCACACCTGCGTCCCAGAAAACAGGTCTCCCGGTCAAAGCAGTCCCGCCCCGCCCTGGGATTAACGTGACAATGGACAGGGCCCAGTCAGGGAGCAGCTTGGGGAGCAGCTTGAGAGACGTCTTTCAATAGGCGCTTCTGAAACATTAACGCCTTGTTTCTTTCGACAGTTTAACCAGCCTTTAACACGCCTTGTGTTTTTATTTCCCATTTCCAGCCAGCCAGCCAGCCAGCCAGCCAGCCAGCCAGCCGAGCCGAGCCAGCATCTGCAGTATTTTTTTTGATTGGTCTTGCCTGCCGTGGAATGAATGTTTCAACACGAGCTGCTGATTGTCAGCACCTCACCTCTTTCTCAATTGGCCGTTGCAATCTCACTCGCTCGCTCATTGTGAGACACGTCACGTCACTAGTTTTACTCAAAGAGGTTTCCTTCCACGGCAGTTCGTTAGTGACTGAGACTGACTGACGGAGGTCCGTTGAGACACAACCCTCTCCCATCTGATTGGTGGCCTACTGGCAAATTTACCAATCTGTCAAGCAATCCTGGCAAGAAAGGAAAAAACGGCAACTTCTTTAAACTCATCCACTGTTGCAATTAGAAACGGTGGCAAAAAATGTGGCCAGAGTGGGAGAGAACGGCAGTGCTTCGAGACTGCTTTCAACACCGGCAGCCAGAGAACAAAGAGGGAGGGCAAACAGGACCCGAGATCAATTCGCATCGAGCGCGGTATCGCTTCTCGGCCTTTTGGCTAAGATCAAGTGGTCAAGTGGGGGAAGGCAACCATTTGGAGCCTTCCTGCCATTGTATGCCGGGGGGATGCAGTCAGGGAGAAATCCCCTCGGGCAGAGTGTAGAGCTTTGGCTTGTAGAGCTTTGGCTTGATGTAATGTCACTGCAAGGAATCTGGAATGAATCTGTAAGGCAATAAGGCACCCCAGAGTGTCAGAAAAAAAAAAAAAAAAAAAAAAAAAAAAAAAAAAAAATCTGTTCTTATCAGTTTAATATCTGATACGTCCCCTATCTGGGGACCATATATTAAATTGATTTTTGGAACAGGGAGATGGACTAGGGGCTTGCTCCGTCCACTCCACGCATCGACCCAGTATTGCAGTGTCTCTGGGAACGGTGCAGCTCCCTGTGGGGAGATATTCAAAAGGAAAAACAGCTCTTTCCCAGTGTCTCTGTGTGTGTGTGTGTGTGTGTGTGTGTGTGTGTGTGTGTGTGTGTGTGTGTGTATTATTACTGAGAATAAAGCTGATATCTCTCTCTCTCTCTCTCTCTCTCTCTTACACTCAGAGCTGCTGTGGAAGGAAACCGTTTTAAAAAGAACTTTCTCAGCTCAGTGGTATTTTTTTCTTCTCCAAGGCTGAGTGCCGCTCGCACGGAGCGATATAATTCAAAGTGCAAAATAACTTGGCGTCGTTGACTTGAAACAAGCAGGGTCTGCTTCCAAATGAAAGCTGCGCTCCCGAACTGGACTGACTGTCTGTCTGTCTGTCTGTTTGTCAAGGGGTGGAAAAGGTGGCGGTGGTGGTGAGGGTGGAGCTTTACGCTCAGGAGGGGAGACTTTCTTTCAGAGGTGCCAATTAATCTGCAGCAGAAAGTCATCCCCCCCGACCGGGATTCGAAGCCCGGTCCTGACCACGAGACCACCGGGGAGAGATGCCTCAAGTCCCTGAGGGACCTGGACACGAGGCCGAGGACACACGCACGCCTGCTGCACTGGCAGCAGCGACCAACAGGGGGCTGACCGGCTGATCCTTCCCTTTCACAGGCAGGCTTTTGGCCCTCGCTCAAACGACAAAGGTGTTCAGAAGGAAGTCCTGGGGGGAAGGCAGGCAGGGAGGGACGGACACAGGGAAGTCCGCACAAAACAGGTCCCCTGGAACCTCTGACCCACAAAACCGGGTTCCTGGTGAAAGCAGTCCTGCCACTGACATGACAATGGACAGGGCCCGGCAGCTTGAGACACATCTTTCTTTCAATAAGCAAGTCCTTTTTAAAAAAGTTTCCTTCCACAGCAGCTCTGAGAGAGAGAGAGAGAGAGAGAGAGAGAGACACTGACTGACTGACTGACTGATACTGACACCGACACACACACACACACACACACACACACACATATTATTTATTATTATTTTTAATTGATTTTTAGAACAGGGAGATGGACTAGGGGCTTGCTCTGTCCACTCCACGCATCGACCCAGTATTGCAGTGTTTCTGGGAACGGTGCAGCTCCCCGTGGGGAGATATTCAAAAGGAAAATCAGCTCTTTCCCAGTGTCTCTGTGTGTGTGTGTGTGTGTGTGTGTGTGTGTATTATTACTGAGAATAAAGCTGATATCTCTCTCTCTCTCTCTCTCTCTCTCTCTCACACTCAGAGCTGCTGTGGAAGCAAACCTTTTTAAAAAGAACTTTCTCAGCTCAGTGGTATTTTTTTCTTCTCCAAGGCTGAGTGCCGCTCGCACGTAGCGATATAATTCAAAGTGCAAAATAACTTGGCGTCGTTGACTTGAAACAAGCAGGGTCTGCTTCCAAATGAAAGCTGCGCTCCCGAACTGGACTGACTGACTGTCTGTCTGTCTGTCTGTCCGTTTGTCAAGGGGTGGAAAAGGCGGCGGTGGTGGTGAGGGTGGAGCTTTACGCTCAGGAGGGGAGACTTTCTTTCAGAGGTGCCAATTCATCTGCAGCAGAAAGTCATCCCCCCCGACCGGGATTCGAAGCCCGGTCCTGACCACGAGACCACCGGGGAGAGTTGCCTCAAGTCCCTGAGGGACCTGGACACGAGGCCGAGGACACACGCACGCCTGCTGCACTGGCAGCAGCGACCAACAGGGGGCTGACCGGCTGATCCTTCCCTTTCACAGGCAGGCTTTTGGCCCTCGCTCAAACGACAAAGGTGTTCAGAAGGAAGTCCTGGGGGGAAGGCAGGCAGGGAGGGACGGACACAGGGAAGTCCGCACAAAACAGGTCCCCTGGAACCTCTGACCCAGAAAACCGGGTTCCTGGTGAAAGCAGTCCTGCCACTGACAGGACAATGGACAGGGCCCGGCAGCTTGAGACACATCTTTCTTTCAATAAGCAAGTTCTTTTTAAAAAAGTTTCCTTCCACAGCAGCTCTGAGTGTGAGAGAGAGAGAGGAGAGAGAGAGACACTGACTCACTGACTGACACCGACACACACACACACACACACACACACACACACACACACACATATTATTTATTATTATTTTAAACGACAAAGGTGTTCAGAAGGAAGTCCTGGGGGGAAGGCAGGCAGGGAGGGACGGACACAGGGAAGTCCGCACAAAACAGGTCCCCTGGAACCTCTGACCCAGAAAAACGGGTTCCTGGTGAAAGCAGTCCTGCCATTGACATGACAATGGACAGGGCCCGGCAGCTTGAGACACATCTTTCTTTCAATAAGCAAGTTCTTTTTTAAAAAGTTTCCTTCCACAGCAGCTATGAGTGAGAGAGAGAGAGAGAGAGAGAGAGAGAGACACTGACTCACTGACTGATACTGACACCGACACACACACACACACACACACACACACACACACATATTATTTATTATTATTTTAAATTGATTTTTCGAACAGGGAGATGGAATAGGGGCTTGCTCCGTCCACTCCACGCATCGACCCAGTATTGCAGTGTTTCTGGGAACGGTGCAGCTCCCCGTGGGGAGATATTCAAAAGGAAAAACAGCTCTTTCCCAGTGTCTCTGTGTGTGTGTGTGTGTGTGTGTGTGTGTATTATTACTGAGAATAAAGCTGATATCTCTCTCTCTCTCTCTCTCTCTCACTCAGAGCTGCTGTGGAAGGAAACCGTTTTAAAAAGAACTTTCTCAGCTCAGTGGTATTTTTTTCTTCTCCAAGGCTGAGTGCCGCTCGCACGTAGCGATATAATTCAAAGTGCAAAATAACTTGGCGTCGTTGACTTTAAACAAGCAGGGTCTGCTTCCAAATGAAAGCTGCGCTCCCGAACTGGACTGTCTGTCTGTCTGTCTGTCTGCTTGTCAAGGGGAGGAAAAGGCGGCGGTGGTGGTGAGGGTGGAGCTTTACGCTCAGGAGGGGAGACTTTCTTTCAGAGGTGCCAATTAATCTGTAGCAGAAAGTCATCCCCCCCGACCGGGATTCGAAGCCCGGTCCTGACCACAAGACCACCGGGGAGAGTTGCCTCAAGTCCCTGAGGGACCTGGACACGAGGCCGAATACACACGCACGCCTGCTGCACTGGCAGCAGCGACCAACAGGGGGCTGACCGGCTGATCCTTCCCTTTCACAGGCAGGCTTTTGGCCCTCGCTGAAACGACAAAGGTGTTCAGAAGGAAGTCCTGGGGGGAAGGCAGGCAGGGAGGGACGGACACAGGGAAGTCCGCACAAAACAGGTCCCCTGGAACCTCTGACCCAGAAAACCGGGTTCCTGGTGAAAGCAGTCCTGCCATTGACATGACAATGGACAGGGCCCGGCAGCTTGAGACACATCTTTCTTTCAATATGCAAGTTCTTTTTAAAAAAGTTTCCTTCCACAGCAGCTCTGAGTGAGAGAGAGAGAGAGAGAGAGAGAGAGACACTGACTCACTGACTGATACTGACACCGACACACACACACACACACACACACACACACACACACACACATATTATTTATTATTATTTTTAATTGATTTTTAGAACAGGGAGATGGAATAGGGGCTTGCTCCGTCCACTCCACGCATCGACCCAGTATTGCAGTGTCTCTGGGAACGGTGCAGCTCCCCGTGGGGAGATATTCAAAAGGAAAATCAGCTCTTTCCCAGTGTCTCTGTGTGTGTGTGTGTGTGTGTGTGTGTGTATTATTACTGAGAATAAAGCTGATATCTCTCTCTCTCTCTCTCTCCCTCTCTCTCTCTCACTCAGAGCTGCTGTGGAAGGAAACCTTTTTAAAAAGAACTTTCTCAGCTCAGTGGTATTTTTTTCTTCTCCAAGGCTGAGTGCCGCTCGCACGTAGCGATATAATTCAAAGTGCAAAATAACTTGGCGTCGTTGACTTTAAACAAGCAGGGTCTGCTTCCAAATGAAAGCTGCGCTCCCGAACTGGACTGACTGTCTGTCTGTCTGTCTGTCTGTTTGTCAAGGGGTGGAAAAGGCGGTGGTGGTGGTGAGGGTGGAGCATTACGCACAGGAGGGGAGACTTTCTTTCAGAGGTGCCAATTAATCTGCAGCAGAAAGTCATCCCCCCCCAACCGGGATTCGAAGCCCGGTCCTGACCACGAGACCACCGGGGAGAGTTGCCTCAAGTCCCTGAGGGACCTGGACACGAGGCCGAATACACACGCACGCCTGCTGCACTGGCAGCAGCGACCAGCAGGGGGCTGACCGGCTGATCCTTCCCTTTCACAGGCAGGCTTTTGGCCCTCGCTCAAACGACAAAGGTGTTCAGAAGGAAGTCCTGGGGGGAAGGCAGGCAGGGAGGGACGGACACAGGGAAGTCCGCACAAAACAGGTCCCCTGGAACCTCTGACCCAGAAAACCGGGTTCCTGGTGAAAGCAGTCCTGCCATTGACATGACAATGGACAGGGCCCGGCAGCTTGAGACACATCTTTCTTTCAATAAGCAAGTTCTTTTTAAAAAAGTTTCCTTCCACAGCAGCTCTGAGTGTGAGGGAGAGAGAGAGAGAGAGAGAGAGAGACACTGACTGACTGACTGATACTGACACCGACACACACACACACACACACACACACACACATATTATTTATTATTATTTTAAATTGATTTTTAGAACAGGGAGATGGAAAAGGGGCTTGCTCCGTCCACTCCACGCATCGACCCAGTATTGCAGTGTCTCTGGGAACGGTGCAGCTCCCCGTGGGGAGATATTCAAAAGGAAAAACAGCTCTTTCCCAGTGTCTCTGTGTGTGTGTGTGTGTGTGTGTGTGTGTATTATTACTGAGAATAAAGCTGATATCTCTCTCTCTCTCTCTCTCTCTCTCTCTCACTCAGAGCTGCTGTGGAAGGAAACCGTTTTAAAAAGACCTTTCTCAGCTCAGTGGTATTTTTTTCTTCTCCAAGGCTGAGTGCCGCTCGCACGTAGCGATATAATTCAAAGTGCAAAATAACTTGGCGTCGTTGACTTTAAACAAGCAGGGTCTGCTTCCAAATGAAAGCTGCGCTCCCGAACTGGACTGACTGTCTGTCTGTCTGTCTGTCTGTTTGTCAAGGGGTGGAAAAGGCGGCGGTGGTGGTTAAGGGTGGAGCTTTACGCTCAGGAGGGGAGACTTTCTTTCAGAGGTGCCAATTAATCTGCAGCAGAAAGTCATCCCCCCCCGACCGGGATTCGAAGCCCGGTCCTGACCACGAGACCACCGGGGAGAGTTGCCTCAAGTCCCTGAGGGACCTGGACACGAGGCCGAGGACACACGCACGCCTGCTGCACTGGCAGCAGCGACCAGCAGGGTTCCGACCGGCTGATCCTTCCCTTTCACAGGCAGGCTTTTGGCCCTCGCTCAAACGACAAAGGTGTTCAGAAGGAAGTCCTGGGGGGAAGGCATGGAGGGACGGACACAGGGAAGTCCGCACAAAACAGGTCCCCTGGAACCTCTGACCCAGAAAACCGGGTTCCTGGTGAAAGCAGTCCTGCCCCGCCCTGCCATTAACATGACAATGGACAGGGCCCGGACCAGGCGCAGCGGACGGTAGCGAGCAGTCGGAGGGTGAAAATCCGCCAGTGGGTGAAAAGGAGAGCCGTGCGGTGAGAGGAGGCGGAAAGCGGTTCGCAGACTTTCGCTGTACCTCCGGCGGGCAGCGCCGCACCTCCGAGCGCTCGGTACCGTCCGCTGCGCCTCGTCCTGCCGCACGCGACGAGCCGTCCCCGGAGGAAATCGGCCTCGGCCTTCCTGAGATATCAGTCTCCAGGTGGGACAGAAAAACCGGGGGCCCCCGGCTCGCTTTCGGCGGCCCGCTAGTCGACTTCCCGTCGTGCGAACGCGATCCTTCCGGTACCTTTCGGTGCCCCTTGCCCGACTCTAGCTCCGGTGGTAAAGCGGAGTCGGTCGGTCTGACGGCCGCCGAGTTAGCAGGCGGAAAGCGGTTTGCAGCCTTTCGCTGTACCTCCGGCGGGCAGCGCCGCACCTCCGAGCGCTCGGTACCGTCCGCTGCGCCTCGTCCTGCCGCACGCGACGAGCCGTCCCCGGAGGAAATCGGCCTCGGCCCTCCTGAGATATCAGCCTCCATACGGGCGTCACAAATCAGTGGACATGGTCAGCTGCAAAGCAGTGTCATTACAACCTTTCATAAACGACAGGGCAGCACCGCACTGCACTGCACTGCACTGCACCCCACACTACATCACACTTGCCTGCCGGCCTGCCTGCCGCTGCCTACTCTCACCAGCGGACCAAAGTGAGGATAACACCCCGAAGCAAGCATCTCCCTTGCCGCCCACCAGCCCACACCAATCCCCTTGCCTGCCTCCCACAAATTCCACCAGCGAGGCAAAGTGAAAATCAACCCCCAAAAAACGCACTCCACACCGGCCATCGCCCGCTATACACCCCCCCCCCCCCCCCCCCGGGGTGAATATTAAGCCCGAGAACACCGACTGTAACCAACTGCAGTGAAAAGTTGAAGTGGCAACTCATTAACCAGATTTACACTTGGCAACTCATAAACCAAATGAACAAAAAATCTGGTTAATGAGTTGCCCAAAATAAATCTGGTTAATGAGTTGCCACTTCAACTTTTCACTGCGGTTGGTTACAGTCGGTGTTCTCGGGCTTAATATTCACCCCGGGGGGGCGGGGTGGGTGATTCTGGGGGTAGTGTCCGGGAGGGTGAGCCTTTTATTCGGCAGGAGGCGTGTGGGGAAATCATCAACCTGTCAGACGATGAGTTGTCACAAACGCCATTGCTTAATGAAAGCTGCGCTCCCGAACTGGACTGACTGTCTGTCTGTCTGTCTGTCTGTTTGTCAAGGGGAGGAAAAGGCGGTGGCGGTGGTGGTGAGGGTGGAGCATTCCGCTCAGGAGGGGAGACTTTCCTTCATGCCAATTAATCTGCAGCAGAAAGTCATCCCCCCCCGACCGGGATTCGAAGCCCGGTCCTGACCACGAGACCACCGGGGAGAGCTGCCTCAAGTCCCTGAGGGACCTGGACACGAGGCCGAGGACACACGCACGCCTGCTGCACTGGCAGCAGCGACCAGCAGGGGGCTGACCGGCTGATCCTTCCCTTTCACAGGCAGGCTTTTGGCCCTCGCTCAAACGACAAAGGTGTTCAGAAGGAAGTCCTGGGGGGGAGGGAGGGAGGCAGGGAAATCAGCACAAAGCAGGTCCCCTGGAATCTCACACCTGCGTCCCAGAAAACAGGTCTCCTGGTCAAAGCAGTCCTGCCCCGTCCTGCCATTAACGTGACAATGGACAGGGCCCGGCAGCTTGAGACACATCTTTTTTTCAATATGCAAGTTCTTTTTAAAAAGGTTTCCTTCCACAGCAGCTCTGAGTAAGAGTGAGAGAGAGAGAGAGAGAGAGAGAGACTGACACTGACACTGACACTGACACACACACACACACACACACACACACACACCGTCTCCCATCCGATTGGTGGACTATGGGATTGAAAATCGAACTTTGAGTTTCAATGCAGGGGGGAGAGCGCGAACGCAGCCCCTCCCAACTACCACACGCGCGTTGTTGTTGTTGTAATATAGAACTGCAAGTTGCCGTTGTCGTGGTCGTTTCGAATCAGCACAAAGTAGGTGCCTCCCTGGAATGTCACACCTGCGTCCCAGAAAACAGGTCTCCCGGTCAAAGCAGTCCCGCCCCGCCCTGGGATTAACGTGACAATGGACAGGGCCCAGTCAGGGAGCAGCTTGAGAGACGTCTTTCAATAGGCGCTTCTGAAACATTAACGCCTTGTTTCTTTCGACAGTTTAACCAGCCTTTAACACGCCTTGTGTTTTTATTTCCCATTTCCAGCCAGCCAGCCAGCCAGCCAGCCAGCCAGCCAGCCGAGCCGAGCCAGCATCTGCAGTATTTTTTTTGATTGGTCTTGCCTGCCGTGGAATGAATGTTTCAACACGAGCTGCTGATTGTCAGCACCTCACCTCTTTCTCAATTGGCCGTTGCAATCTCACTCGCTCGCTCATTGTGAGACACGTCACGTCACTAGTTTTACTCAAAGAGGTTTCCTTCCACGGCAGTTCGTTAGTGACTGAGACTGACTGACGGAGGTCCGTTGAGACACAACCCTCTCCCATCTGATTGGTGGCCTACTGGCAAATTTACCAATCTGTCAAGCAATCCTGGCAAGAAAGGAAAAAACGGCAACTTCTTTAAACTCATCCACTGTTGCAATTAGAAACGGTGGCAAAAAATGTGGCCAGAGTGGGAGAGAACGGCAGTGCTTCGAGACTGCTTTCAACACCGGCAGCCAGAGAACAAAGAGGGAGGGCAAACAGGACCCGAGATCAATTCGCATCGAGCGCGGTATCGCTTCTCGGCCTTTTGGCTAAGATCAAGTGGTCAAGTGGGGGAAGGCAACCATTTGGAGCCTTCCTGCCATTGTATGCCGGGGGGATGCAGTCAGGGAGAAATCCCCTCGGGCAGAGTGTAGAGCTTTGGCTTGTAGAGCTTTGGCTTGATGTAATGTCACTGCAAGGAATCTGGAATGAATCTGTAAGGCAATAAGGCACCCCAGAGTGTCAGAAAAAAAAAAAAAAAATCTGTTCTTATCAGTTTAATATCTGATACGTCCCCTATCTGGGGACCATATATTAAATTGATTTTTGGAACAGGGAGATGGACTAGGGGCTTGCTCCGTCCACTCCACGCATCGACCCAGTATTGCAGTGTCTCTGGGAACGGTGCAGCTCCCTGTGGGGAGATATTCAAAAGGAAAAACAGCTCTTTCCCAGTGTCTCTGTGTGTGTGTGTGTGTGTGTGTGTGTGTGTGTGTGTGTGTGTGTGTGTGTGTATTATTACTGAGAATAAAGCTGATATCTCTCTCTCTCTCTCTCTCTCTCTCTTACACTCAGAGCTGCTGTGGAAGGAAACCGTTTTAAAAAGAACTTTCTCAGCTCAGTGGTATTTTTTTCTTCTCCAAGGCTGAGTGCCGCTCGCACGGAGCGATATAATTCAAAGTGCAAAATAACTTGGCGTCGTTGACTTGAAACAAGCAGGGTCTGCTTCCAAATGAAAGCTGCGCTCCCGAACTGGACTGACTGTCTGTCTGTCTGTCTGTTTGTCAAGGGGTGGAAAAGGTGGCGGTGGTGGTGAGGGTGGAGCTTTACGCTCAGGAGGGGAGACTTTCTTTCAGAGGTGCCAATTAATCTGCAGCAGAAAGTCATCCCCCCCGACCGGGATTCGAAGCCCGGTCCTGACCACGAGACCACCGGGGAGAGATGCCTCAAGTCCCTGAGGGACCTGGACACGAGGCCGAGGACACACGCACGCCTGCTGCACTGGCAGCAGCGACCAACAGGGGGCTGACCGGCTGATCCTTCCCTTTCACAGGCAGGCTTTTGGCCCTCGCTCAAACGACAAAGGTGTTCAGAAGGAAGTCCTGGGGGGAAGGCAGGCAGGGAGGGACGGACACAGGGAAGTCCGCACAAAACAGGTCCCCTGGAACCTCTGACCCACAAAACCGGGTTCCTGGTGAAAGCAGTCCTGCCACTGACATGACAATGGACAGGGCCCGGCAGCTTGAGACACATCTTTCTTTCAATAAGCAAGTCCTTTTTAAAAAAGTTTCCTTCCACAGCAGCTCTGAGAGAGAGAGAGAGAGAGAGAGAGAGAGACACTGACTGACTGACTGACTGATACTGACACCGACACACACACACACACACACACACACACACATATTATTTATTATTATTTTTAATTGATTTTTAGAACAGGGAGATGGACTAGGGGCTTGCTCTGTCCACTCCACGCATCGACCCAGTATTGCAGTGTTTCTGGGAACGGTGCAGCTCCCCGTGGGGAGATATTCAAAAGGAAAATCAGCTCTTTCCCAGTGTCTCTGTGTGTGTGTGTGTGTGTGTGTGTGTGTGTGTATTATTACTGAGAATAAAGCTGATATCTCTCTCTCTCTCTCTCTCTCTCTCTCTCACACTCAGAGCTGCTGTGGAAGCAAACCTTTTTAAAAAGAACTTTCTCAGCTCAGTGGTATTTTTTTCTTCTCCAAGGCTGAGTGCCGCTCGCACGTAGCGATATAATTCAAAGTGCAAAATAACTTGGCGTCGTTGACTTGAAACAAGCAGGGTCTGCTTCCAAATGAAAGCTGCGCTCCCGAACTGGACTGACTGACTGTCTGTCTGTCTGTCTGTCCGTTTGTCAAGGGGTGGAAAAGGCGGCGGTGGTGGTGAGGGTGGAGCTTTACGCTCAGGAGGGGAGACTTTCTTTCAGAGGTGCCAATTCATCTGCAGCAGAAAGTCATCCCCCCCGACCGGGATTCGAAGCCCGGTCCTGACCACGAGACCACCGGGGAGAGTTGCCTCAAGTCCCTGAGGGACCTGGACACGAGGCCGAGGACACACGCACGCCTGCTGCACTGGCAGCAGCGACCAACAGGGGGCTGACCGGCTGATCCTTCCCTTTCACAGGCAGGCTTTTGGCCCTCGCTCAAACGACAAAGGTGTTCAGAAGGAAGTCCTGGGGGGAAGGCAGGCAGGGAGGGACGGACACAGGGAAGTCCGCACAAAACAGGTCCCCTGGAACCTCTGACCCAGAAAACCGGGTTCCTGGTGAAAGCAGTCCTGCCACTGACAGGACAATGGACAGGGCCCGGCAGCTTGAGACACATCTTTCTTTCAATAAGCAAGTTCTTTTTAAAAAAGTTTCCTTCCACAGCAGCTCTGAGTGTGAGAGAGAGAGAGGAGAGAGAGAGACACTGACTCACTGACTGACACCGACACACACACACACACACACACACACACACACACACACACATATTATTTATTATTATTTTAAACGACAAAGGTGTTCAGAAGGAAGTCCTGGGGGGAAGGCAGGCAGGGAGGGACGGACACAGGGAAGTCCGCACAAAACAGGTCCCCTGGAACCTCTGACCCAGAAAAACGGGTTCCTGGTGAAAGCAGTCCTGCCATTGACATGACAATGGACAGGGCCCGGCAGCTTGAGACACATCTTTCTTTCAATAAGCAAGTTCTTTTTTAAAAAGTTTCCTTCCACAGCAGCTATGAGTGAGAGAGAGAGAGAGAGAGAGAGAGAGAGACACTGACTCACTGACTGATACTGACACCGACACACACACACACACACACACACACACACACACATATTATTTATTATTATTTTAAATTGATTTTTCGAACAGGGAGATGGAATAGGGGCTTGCTCCGTCCACTCCACGCATCGACCCAGTATTGCAGTGTTTCTGGGAACGGTGCAGCTCCCCGTGGGGAGATATTCAAAAGGAAAAACAGCTCTTTCCCAGTGTCTCTGTGTGTGTGTGTGTGTGTGTGTGTGTGTATTATTACTGAGAATAAAGCTGATATCTCTCTCTCTCTCTCTCTCTCTCACTCAGAGCTGCTGTGGAAGGAAACCGTTTTAAAAAGAACTTTCTCAGCTCAGTGGTATTTTTTTCTTCTCCAAGGCTGAGTGCCGCTCGCACGTAGCGATATAATTCAAAGTGCAAAATAACTTGGCGTCGTTGACTTTAAACAAGCAGGGTCTGCTTCCAAATGAAAGCTGCGCTCCCGAACTGGACTGTCTGTCTGTCTGTCTGTCTGCTTGTCAAGGGGAGGAAAAGGCGGCGGTGGTGGTGAGGGTGGAGCTTTACGCTCAGGAGGGGAGACTTTCTTTCAGAGGTGCCAATTAATCTGTAGCAGAAAGTCATCCCCCCCGACCGGGATTCGAAGCCCGGTCCTGACCACAAGACCACCGGGGAGAGTTGCCTCAAGTCCCTGAGGGACCTGGACACGAGGCCGAATACACACGCACGCCTGCTGCACTGGCAGCAGCGACCAACAGGGGGCTGACCGGCTGATCCTTCCCTTTCACAGGCAGGCTTTTGGCCCTCGCTGAAACGACAAAGGTGTTCAGAAGGAAGTCCTGGGGGGAAGGCAGGCAGGGAGGGACGGACACAGGGAAGTCCGCACAAAACAGGTCCCCTGGAACCTCTGACCCAGAAAACCGGGTTCCTGGTGAAAGCAGTCCTGCCATTGACATGACAATGGACAGGGCCCGGCAGCTTGAGACACATCTTTCTTTCAATATGCAAGTTCTTTTTAAAAAAGTTTCCTTCCACAGCAGCTCTGAGTGAGAGAGAGAGAGAGAGAGAGAGAGAGACACTGACTCACTGACTGATACTGACACCGACACACACACACACACACACACACACACACACACACACACATATTATTTATTATTATTTTTAATTGATTTTTAGAACAGGGAGATGGAATAGGGGCTTGCTCCGTCCACTCCACGCATCGACCCAGTATTGCAGTGTCTCTGGGAACGGTGCAGCTCCCCGTGGGGAGATATTCAAAAGGAAAATCAGCTCTTTCCCAGTGTCTCTGTGTGTGTGTGTGTGTGTGTGTGTGTGTATTATTACTGAGAATAAAGCTGATATCTCTCTCTCTCTCTCTCTCCCTCTCTCTCTCTCACTCAGAGCTGCTGTGGAAGGAAACCTTTTTAAAAAGAACTTTCTCAGCTCAGTGGTATTTTTTTCTTCTCCAAGGCTGAGTGCCGCTCGCACGTAGCGATATAATTCAAAGTGCAAAATAACTTGGCGTCGTTGACTTTAAACAAGCAGGGTCTGCTTCCAAATGAAAGCTGCGCTCCCGAACTGGACTGACTGTCTGTCTGTCTGTCTGTCTGTTTGTCAAGGGGTGGAAAAGGCGGTGGTGGTGGTGAGGGTGGAGCATTACGCACAGGAGGGGAGACTTTCTTTCAGAGGTGCCAATTAATCTGCAGCAGAAAGTCATCCCCCCCCAACCGGGATTCGAAGCCCGGTCCTGACCACGAGACCACCGGGGAGAGTTGCCTCAAGTCCCTGAGGGACCTGGACACGAGGCCGAATACACACGCACGCCTGCTGCACTGGCAGCAGCGACCAGCAGGGGGCTGACCGGCTGATCCTTCCCTTTCACAGGCAGGCTTTTGGCCCTCGCTCAAACGACAAAGGTGTTCAGAAGGAAGTCCTGGGGGGAAGGCAGGCAGGGAGGGACGGACACAGGGAAGTCCGCACAAAACAGGTCCCCTGGAACCTCTGACCCAGAAAACCGGGTTCCTGGTGAAAGCAGTCCTGCCATTGACATGACAATGGACAGGGCCCGGCAGCTTGAGACACATCTTTCTTTCAATAAGCAAGTTCTTTTTAAAAAAGTTTCCTTCCACAGCAGCTCTGAGTGTGAGGGAGAGAGAGAGAGAGAGAGAGAGAGACACTGACTGACTGACTGATACTGACACCGACACACACACACACACACACACACACACACATATTATTTATTATTATTTTAAATTGATTTTTAGAACAGGGAGATGGAAAAGGGGCTTGCTCCGTCCACTCCACGCATCGACCCAGTATTGCAGTGTCTCTGGGAACGGTGCAGCTCCCCGTGGGGAGATATTCAAAAGGAAAAACAGCTCTTTCCCAGTGTCTCTGTGTGTGTGTGTGTGTGTGTGTGTGTGTATTATTACTGAGAATAAAGCTGATATCTCTCTCTCTCTCTCTCTCTCTCTCTCTCACTCAGAGCTGCTGTGGAAGGAAACCGTTTTAAAAAGACCTTTCTCAGCTCAGTGGTATTTTTTTCTTCTCCAAGGCTGAGTGCCGCTCGCACGTAGCGATATAATTCAAAGTGCAAAATAACTTGGCGTCGTTGACTTTAAACAAGCAGGGTCTGCTTCCAAATGAAAGCTGCGCTCCCGAACTGGACTGACTGTCTGTCTGTCTGTCTGTCTGTTTGTCAAGGGGTGGAAAAGGCGGCGGTGGTGGTTAAGGGTGGAGCTTTACGCTCAGGAGGGGAGACTTTCTTTCAGAGGTGCCAATTAATCTGCAGCAGAAAGTCATCCCCCCCCGACCGGGATTCGAAGCCCGGTCCTGACCACGAGACCACCGGGGAGAGTTGCCTCAAGTCCCTGAGGGACCTGGACACGAGGCCGAGGACACACGCACGCCTGCTGCACTGGCAGCAGCGACCAGCAGGGTTCCGACCGGCTGATCCTTCCCTTTCACAGGCAGGCTTTTGGCCCTCGCTCAAACGACAAAGGTGTTCAGAAGGAAGTCCTGGGGGGAAGGCATGGAGGGACGGACACAGGGAAGTCCGCACAAAACAGGTCCCCTGGAACCTCTGACCCAGAAAACCGGGTTCCTGGTGAAAGCAGTCCTGCCCCGCCCTGCCATTAACATGACAATGGACAGGGCCCGGACCAGGCGCAGCGGACGGTAGCGAGCAGTCGGAGGGTGAAAATCCGCCAGTGGGTGAAAAGGAGAGCCGTGCGGTGAGAGGAGGCGGAAAGCGGTTCGCAGACTTTCGCTGTACCTCCGGCGGGCAGCGCCGCACCTCCGAGCGCTCGGTACCGTCCGCTGCGCCTCGTCCTGCCGCACGCGACGAGCCGTCCCCGGAGGAAATCGGCCTCGGCCTTCCTGAGATATCAGTCTCCAGGTGGGACAGAAAAACCGGGGGCCCCCGGCTCGCTTTCGGCGGCCCGCTAGTCGACTTCCCGTCGTGCGAACGCGATCCTTCCGGTACCTTTCGGTGCCCCTTGCCCGACTCTAGCTCCGGTGGTAAAGCGGAGTCGGTCGGTCTGACGGCCGCCG
>NW_027139926.1:12500-32500 GCF_035084215.1 Heptranchias perlo | reverse complement strand
CCTTTTTAAAAAGAACTTTCTCAGCTCAGTGGTATTTTTTTCTTCTCCAAGGCTGAGTGCCGCTCGCACGTAGCGATATAATTCAAAGTGCAAAATAACTTGGCGTCGTTGACTTGAAACAAGCAGGGTCTGCTTCCAAATGAAAGCTGCGCTCCCGAACTGGACTGACTGACTGTCTGTCTGTCTGTCTGTCCGTTTGTCAAGGGGTGGAAAAGGCGGCGGTGGTGGTGAGGGTGGAGCTTTACGCTCAGGAGGGGAGACTTTCTTTCAGAGGTGCCAATTCATCTGCAGCAGAAAGTCATCCCCCCCGACCGGGATTCGAAGCCCGGTCCTGACCACGAGACCACCGGGGAGAGTTGCCTCAAGTCCCTGAGGGACCTGGACACGAGGCCGAGGACACACGCACGCCTGCTGCACTGGCAGCAGCGACCAACAGGGGGCTGACCGGCTGATCCTTCCCTTTCACAGGCAGGCTTTTGGCCCTCGCTCAAACGACAAAGGTGTTCAGAAGGAAGTCCTGGGGGGAAGGCAGGCAGGGAGGGACGGACACAGGGAAGTCCGCACAAAACAGGTCCCCTGGAACCTCTGACCCAGAAAACCGGGTTCCTGGTGAAAGCAGTCCTGCCACTGACAGGACAATGGACAGGGCCCGGCAGCTTGAGACACATCTTTCTTTCAATAAGCAAGTTCTTTTTAAAAAAGTTTCCTTCCACAGCAGCTCTGAGTGTGAGAGAGAGAGAGGAGAGAGAGAGACACTGACTCACTGACTGACACCGACACACACACACACACACACACACACACACACACACACACACATATTATTTATTATTATTTTAAACGACAAAGGTGTTCAGAAGGAAGTCCTGGGGGGAAGGCAGGCAGGGAGGGACGGACACAGGGAAGTCCGCACAAAACAGGTCCCCTGGAACCTCTGACCCAGAAAAACGGGTTCCTGGTGAAAGCAGTCCTGCCATTGACATGACAATGGACAGGGCCCGGCAGCTTGAGACACATCTTTCTTTCAATAAGCAAGTTCTTTTTTAAAAAGTTTCCTTCCACAGCAGCTATGAGTGAGAGAGAGAGAGAGAGAGAGAGAGAGAGACACTGACTCACTGACTGATACTGACACCGACACACACACACACACACACACACACACACACACATATTATTTATTATTATTTTAAATTGATTTTTCGAACAGGGAGATGGAATAGGGGCTTGCTCCGTCCACTCCACGCATCGACCCAGTATTGCAGTGTTTCTGGGAACGGTGCAGCTCCCCGTGGGGAGATATTCAAAAGGAAAAACAGCTCTTTCCCAGTGTCTCTGTGTGTGTGTGTGTGTGTGTGTGTGTGTGTGTATTATTACTGAGAATAAAGCTGATATCTCTCTCTCTCTCTCTCTCTCTCACTCAGAGCTGCTGTGGAAGGAAACCGTTTTAAAAAGAACTTTCTCAGCTCAGTGGTATTTTTTTCTTCTCCAAGGCTGAGTGCCGCTCGCACGTAGCGATATAATTCAAAGTGCAAAATAACTTGGCGTCGTTGACTTTAAACAAGCAGGGTCTGCTTCCAAATGAAAGCTGCGCTCCCGAACTGGACTGTCTGTCTGTCTGTCTGTCTGCTTGTCAAGGGGAGGAAAAGGCGGCGGTGGTGGTGAGGGTGGAGCTTTACGCTCAGGAGGGGAGACTTTCTTTCAGAGGTGCCAATTAATCTGTAGCAGAAAGTCATCCCCCCCGACCGGGATTCGAAGCCCGGTCCTGACCACAAGACCACCGGGGAGAGTTGCCTCAAGTCCCTGAGGGACCTGGACACGAGGCCGAATACACACGCACGCCTGCTGCACTGGCAGCAGCGACCAACAGGGGGCTGACCGGCTGATCCTTCCCTTTCACAGGCAGGCTTTTGGCCCTCGCTGAAACGACAAAGGTGTTCAGAAGGAAGTCCTGGGGGGAAGGCAGGCAGGGAGGGACGGACACAGGGAAGTCCGCACAAAACAGGTCCCCTGGAACCTCTGACCCAGAAAACCGGGTTCCTGGTGAAAGCAGTCCTGCCATTGACATGACAATGGACAGGGGGCCCGGCAGCTTGAGACACATCTTTCTTTCAATATGCAAGTTCTTTTTAAAAAAGTTTCCTTCCACAGCAGCTCTGAGTGAGAGAGAGAGAGAGAGAGAGAGAGAGACACTGACTCACTGACTGATACTGACACCGACACACACACACACACACACACACACACACACACACACATATTATTTATTATTATTTTTAATTGATTTTTAGAACAGGGAGATGGAATAGGGGCTTGCTCCGTCCACTCCACGCATCGACCCAGTATTGCAGTGTCTCTGGGAACGGTGCAGCTCCCCGTGGGGAGATATTCAAAAGGAAAATCAGCTCTTTCCCAGTGTCTCTGTGTGTGTGTGTGTGTGTGTGTGTGTGTATTATTACTGAGAATAAAGCTGATATCTCTCTCTCTCTCTCTCTCCCTCTCTCTCTCTCACTCAGAGCTGCTGTGGAAGGAAACCTTTTTAAAAAGAACTTTCTCAGCTCAGTGGTATTTTTTTCTTCTCCAAGGCTGAGTGCCGCTCGCACGTAGCGATATAATTCAAAGTGCAAAATAACTTGGCGTCGTTGACTTTAAACAAGCAGGGTCTGCTTCCAAATGAAAGCTGCGCTCCCGAACTGGACTGACTGTCTGTCTGTCTGTCTGTCTGTTTGTCAAGGGGTGGAAAAGGCGGTGGTGGTGGTGAGGGTGGAGCATTACGCACAGGAGGGGAGACTTTCTTTCAGAGGTGCCAATTAATCTGCAGCAGAAAGTCATCCCCCCCCAACCGGGATTCGAAGCCCGGTCCTGACCACGAGACCACCGGGGAGAGTTGCCTCAAGTCCCTGAGGGACCTGGACACGAGGCCGAATACACACGCACGCCTGCTGCACTGGCAGCAGCGACCAGCAGGGGGCTGACCGGCTGATCCTTCCCTTTCACAGGCAGGCTTTTGGCCCTCGCTCAAACGACAAAGGTGTTCAGAAGGAAGTCCTGGGGGGAAGGCAGGCAGGGAGGGACGGACACAGGGAAGTCCGCACAAAACAGGTCCCCTGGAACCTCTGACCCAGAAAACCGGGTTCCTGGTGAAAGCAGTCCTGCCATTGACATGACAATGGACAGGGCCCGGCAGCTTGAGACACATCTTTCTTTCAATAAGCAAGTTCTTTTTAAAAAAGTTTCCTTCCACAGCAGCTCTGAGTGTGAGGGAGAGAGAGAGAGAGAGAGAGAGAGACACTGACTGACTGACTGATACTGACACCGACACACACACACACACACACACACACACACATATTATTTATTATTATTTTAAATTGATTTTTAGAACAGGGAGATGGAATAGGGGCTTGCTCCGTCCACTCCACGCATCGACCCAGTATTGCAGTGTCTCTGGGAACGGTGCAGCTCCCCGTGGGGAGATATTCAAAAGGAAAAACAGCTCTTTCCCAGTGTCTCTGTGTGTGTGTGTGTGTGTGTGTGTGTGTATTATTACTGAGAATAAAGCTGATATCTCTCTCTCTCTCTCTCTCTCTCTCTCTCTCACTCAGAGCTGCTGTGGAAGGAAACCGTTTTAAAAAGACCTTTCTCAGCTCAGTGGTATTTTTTTCTTCTCCAAGGCTGAGTGCCGCTCGCACGTAGCGATATAATTCAAAGTGCAAAATAACTTGGCGTCGTTGACTTTAAACAAGCAGGGTCTGCTTCCAAATGAAAGCTGCGCTCCCGAACTGGACTGACTGTCTGTCTGTCTGTCTGTCTGTTTGTCAAGGGGTGGAAAAGGCGGCGGTGGTGGTTAAGGGTGGAGCTTTACGCTCAGGAGGGGAGACTTTCTTTCAGAGGTGCCAATTAATCTGCAGCAGAAAGTCATCCCCCCCCGACCGGGATTCGAAGCCCGGTCCTGACCACGAGACCACCGGGGAGAGTTGCCTCAAGTCCCTGAGGGACCTGGACACGAGGCCGAGGACACACGCACGCCTGCTGCACTGGCAGCAGCGACCAGCAGGGGGCTGACCGGCTGATCCTTCCCTTTCACAGGCAGGCTTTTGGCCCTCGCTCAAACGACAAAGGTGTTCAGAAGGAAGTCCTGGGGGGGAGGGAGGGAGGCAGGGAAATCAGCACAAAGCAGGTCCCCTGGAATCTCACACCTGCGTCCCAGAAAACAGGTCTCCTGGTCAAAGCAGTCCTGCCCCGTCCTGCCATTAACGTGACAATGGACAGGGCCCGGCAGCTTGAGACACATCTTTTTTTCAATATGCAAGTTCTTTTTAAAAAGGTTTCCTTCCACAGCAGCTCTGAGTAAGAGTGAGAGAGAGAGAGAGAGAGAGAGAGACTGACACTGACACTGACACTGACACACACACACACACACACACACACACACACCGTCTCCCATCCGATTGGTGGACTATGGGATTGAAAATCGAACTTTGAGTTTCAATGCAGGGGGGAGAGCGCGAACGCAGCCCCTCCCAACTACCACACGCGCGTTGTTGTTGTTGTAATATAGAACTGCAAGTTGCCGTTGTCGTGGTCGTTTCGAATCAGCACAAAGTAGGTGCCTCCCTGGAATGTCACACCTGCGTCCCAGAAAACAGGTCTCCCGGTCAAAGCAGTCCCGCCCCGCCCTGGGATTAACGTGACAATGGACAGGGCCCAGTCAGGGAGCAGCTTGAGAGACGTCTTTCAATAGGCGCTTCTGAAACATTAACGCCTTGTTTCTTTCGACAGTTTAACCAGCCTTTAACACGCCTTGTGTTTTTATTTCCCATTTCCAGCCAGCCAGCCAGCCAGCCAGCCAGCCAGCCAGCCGAGCCGAGCCAGCATCTGCAGTATTTTTTTTGATTGGTCTTGCCTGCCGTGGAATGAATGTTTCAACACGAGCTGCTGATTGTCAGCACCTCACCTCTTTCTCAATTGGCCGTTGCAATCTCACTCGCTCGCTCATTGTGAGACACGTCACGTCACTAGTTTTACTCAAAGAGGTTTCCTTCCACGGCAGTTCGTTAGTGACTGAGACTGACTGACGGAGGTCCGTTGAGACACAACCCTCTCCCATCTGATTGGTGGCCTACTGGCAAATTTACCAATCTGTCAAGCAATCCTGGCAAGAAAGGAAAAAACGGCAACTTCTTTAAACTCATCCACTGTTGCAATTAGAAACGGTGGCAAAAAATGTGGCCAGAGTGGGAGAGAACGGCAGTGCTTCGAGACTGCTTTCAACACCGGCAGCCAGAGAACAAAGAGGGAGGGCAAACAGGACCCGAGATCAATTCGCATCGAGCGCGGTATCGCTTCTCGGCCTTTTGGCTAAGATCAAGTGGTCAAGTGGGGGAAGGCAACCATTTGGAGCCTTCCTGCCATTGTATGCCGGGGGGATGCAGTCAGGGAGAAATCCCCTCGGGCAGAGTGTAGAGCTTTGGCTTGTAGAGCTTTGGCTTGATGTAATGTCACTGCAAGGAATCTGGAATGAATCTGTAAGGCAATAAGGCACCCCAGAGTGTCAGAAAAAAAAAAAAAAAAAAAAAAAAAAAAAAAAAAAAATCTGTTCTTATCAGTTTAATATCTGATACGTCCCCTATCTGGGGACCATATATTAAATTGATTTTTGGAACAGGGAGATGGACTAGGGGCTTGCTCCGTCCACTCCACGCATCGACCCAGTATTGCAGTGTCTCTGGGAACGGTGCAGCTCCCTGTGGGGAGATATTCAAAAGGAAAAACAGCTCTTTCCCAGTGTCTCTGTGTGTGTGTGTGTGTGTGTGTGTGTGTGTGTGTGTGTGTGTGTGTGTGTGTATTATTACTGAGAATAAAGCTGATATCTCTCTCTCTCTCTCTCTCTCTCTCTTACACTCAGAGCTGCTGTGGAAGGAAACCGTTTTAAAAAGAACTTTCTCAGCTCAGTGGTATTTTTTTCTTCTCCAAGGCTGAGTGCCGCTCGCACGGAGCGATATAATTCAAAGTGCAAAATAACTTGGCGTCGTTGACTTGAAACAAGCAGGGTCTGCTTCCAAATGAAAGCTGCGCTCCCGAACTGGACTGACTGTCTGTCTGTCTGTCTGTTTGTCAAGGGGTGGAAAAGGTGGCGGTGGTGGTGAGGGTGGAGCTTTACGCTCAGGAGGGGAGACTTTCTTTCAGAGGTGCCAATTAATCTGCAGCAGAAAGTCATCCCCCCCGACCGGGATTCGAAGCCCGGTCCTGACCACGAGACCACCGGGGAGAGATGCCTCAAGTCCCTGAGGGACCTGGACACGAGGCCGAGGACACACGCACGCCTGCTGCACTGGCAGCAGCGACCAACAGGGGGCTGACCGGCTGATCCTTCCCTTTCACAGGCAGGCTTTTGGCCCTCGCTCAAACGACAAAGGTGTTCAGAAGGAAGTCCTGGGGGGAAGGCAGGCAGGGAGGGACGGACACAGGGAAGTCCGCACAAAACAGGTCCCCTGGAACCTCTGACCCACAAAACCGGGTTCCTGGTGAAAGCAGTCCTGCCACTGACATGACAATGGACAGGGCCCGGCAGCTTGAGACACATCTTTCTTTCAATAAGCAAGTCCTTTTTAAAAAAGTTTCCTTCCACAGCAGCTCTGAGAGAGAGAGAGAGAGAGAGAGAGAGAGACACTGACTGACTGACTGACTGATACTGACACCGACACACACACACACACACACACACACACACATATTATTTATTATTATTTTTAATTGATTTTTAGAACAGGGAGATGGACTAGGGGCTTGCTCTGTCCACTCCACGCATCGACCCAGTATTGCAGTGTTTCTGGGAACGGTGCAGCTCCCCGTGGGGAGATATTCAAAAGGAAAATCAGCTCTTTCCCAGTGTCTCTGTGTGTGTGTGTGTGTGTGTGTGTGTGTATTATTACTGAGAATAAAGCTGATATCTCTCTCTCTCTCTCTCTCTCTCTCTCTCACACTCAGAGCTGCTGTGGAAGCAAACCTTTTTAAAAAGAACTTTCTCAGCTCAGTGGTATTTTTTTCTTCTCCAAGGCTGAGTGCCGCTCGCACGTAGCGATATAATTCAAAGTGCAAAATAACTTGGCGTCGTTGACTTGAAACAAGCAGGGTCTGCTTCCAAATGAAAGCTGCGCTCCCGAACTGGACTGACTGACTGTCTGTCTGTCTGTCTGTCCGTTTGTCAAGGGGTGGAAAAGGCGGCGGTGGTGGTGAGGGTGGAGCTTTACGCTCAGGAGGGGAGACTTTCTTTCAGAGGTGCCAATTCATCTGCAGCAGAAAGTCATCCCCCCCGACCGGGATTCGAAGCCCGGTCCTGACCACGAGACCACCGGGGAGAGTTGCCTCAAGTCCCTGAGGGACCTGGACACGAGGCCGAGGACACACGCACGCCTGCTGCACTGGCAGCAGCGACCAACAGGGGGCTGACCGGCTGATCCTTCCCTTTCACAGGCAGGCTTTTGGCCCTCGCTCAAACGACAAAGGTGTTCAGAAGGAAGTCCTGGGGGGAAGGCAGGCAGGGAGGGACGGACACAGGGAAGTCCGCACAAAACAGGTCCCCTGGAACCTCTGACCCAGAAAACCGGGTTCCTGGTGAAAGCAGTCCTGCCACTGACAGGACAATGGACAGGGCCCGGCAGCTTGAGACACATCTTTCTTTCAATAAGCAAGTTCTTTTTAAAAAAGTTTCCTTCCACAGCAGCTCTGAGTGTGAGAGAGAGAGAGGAGAGAGAGAGACACTGACTCACTGACTGACACCGACACACACACACACACACACACACACACACACACACACACATATTATTTATTATTATTTTAAACGACAAAGGTGTTCAGAAGGAAGTCCTGGGGGGAAGGCAGGCAGGGAGGGACGGACACAGGGAAGTCCGCACAAAACAGGTCCCCTGGAACCTCTGACCCAGAAAAACGGGTTCCTGGTGAAAGCAGTCCTGCCATTGACATGACAATGGACAGGGCCCGGCAGCTTGAGACACATCTTTCTTTCAATAAGCAAGTTCTTTTTTAAAAAGTTTCCTTCCACAGCAGCTATGAGTGAGAGAGAGAGAGAGAGAGAGAGAGAGAGACACTGACTCACTGACTGATACTGACACCGACACACACACACACACACACACACACACACACACATATTATTTATTATTATTTTAAATTGATTTTTCGAACAGGGAGATGGAATAGGGGCTTGCTCCGTCCACTCCACGCATCGACCCAGTATTGCAGTGTTTCTGGGAACGGTGCAGCTCCCCGTGGGGAGATATTCAAAAGGAAAAACAGCTCTTTCCCAGTGTCTCTGTGTGTGTGTGTGTGTGTGTGTGTGTGTATTATTACTGAGAATAAAGCTGATATCTCTCTCTCTCTCTCTCTCTCTCACTCAGAGCTGCTGTGGAAGGAAACCGTTTTAAAAAGAACTTTCTCAGCTCAGTGGTATTTTTTTCTTCTCCAAGGCTGAGTGCCGCTCGCACGTAGCGATATAATTCAAAGTGCAAAATAACTTGGCGTCGTTGACTTTAAACAAGCAGGGTCTGCTTCCAAATGAAAGCTGCGCTCCCGAACTGGACTGTCTGTCTGTCTGTCTGTCTGCTTGTCAAGGGGAGGAAAAGGCGGCGGTGGTGGTGAGGGTGGAGCTTTACGCTCAGGAGGGGAGACTTTCTTTCAGAGGTGCCAATTAATCTGTAGCAGAAAGTCATCCCCCCCGACCGGGATTCGAAGCCCGGTCCTGACCACAAGACCACCGGGGAGAGTTGCCTCAAGTCCCTGAGGGACCTGGACACGAGGCCGAATACACACGCACGCCTGCTGCACTGGCAGCAGCGACCAACAGGGGGCTGACCGGCTGATCCTTCCCTTTCACAGGCAGGCTTTTGGCCCTCGCTGAAACGACAAAGGTGTTCAGAAGGAAGTCCTGGGGGGAAGGCAGGCAGGGAGGGACGGACACAGGGAAGTCCGCACAAAACAGGTCCCCTGGAACCTCTGACCCAGAAAACCGGGTTCCTGGTGAAAGCAGTCCTGCCATTGACATGACAATGGACAGGGCCCGGCAGCTTGAGACACATCTTTCTTTCAATATGCAAGTTCTTTTTAAAAAAGTTTCCTTCCACAGCAGCTCTGAGTGAGAGAGAGAGAGAGAGAGAGAGAGAGACACTGACTCACTGACTGATACTGACACCGACACACACACACACACACACACACACACACACACACACACATATTATTTATTATTATTTTTAATTGATTTTTAGAACAGGGAGATGGAATAGGGGCTTGCTCCGTCCACTCCACGCATCGACCCAGTATTGCAGTGTCTCTGGGAACGGTGCAGCTCCCCGTGGGGAGATATTCAAAAGGAAAATCAGCTCTTTCCCAGTGTCTCTGTGTGTGTGTGTGTGTGTGTGTGTGTGTATTATTACTGAGAATAAAGCTGATATCTCTCTCTCTCTCTCTCTCCCTCTCTCTCTCTCACTCAGAGCTGCTGTGGAAGGAAACCTTTTTAAAAAGAACTTTCTCAGCTCAGTGGTATTTTTTTCTTCTCCAAGGCTGAGTGCCGCTCGCACGTAGCGATATAATTCAAAGTGCAAAATAACTTGGCGTCGTTGACTTTAAACAAGCAGGGTCTGCTTCCAAATGAAAGCTGCGCTCCCGAACTGGACTGACTGTCTGTCTGTCTGTCTGTCTGTTTGTCAAGGGGTGGAAAAGGCGGTGGTGGTGGTGAGGGTGGAGCATTACGCACAGGAGGGGAGACTTTCTTTCAGAGGTGCCAATTAATCTGCAGCAGAAAGTCATCCCCCCCCAACCGGGATTCGAAGCCCGGTCCTGACCACGAGACCACCGGGGAGAGTTGCCTCAAGTCCCTGAGGGACCTGGACACGAGGCCGAATACACACGCACGCCTGCTGCACTGGCAGCAGCGACCAGCAGGGGGCTGACCGGCTGATCCTTCCCTTTCACAGGCAGGCTTTTGGCCCTCGCTCAAACGACAAAGGTGTTCAGAAGGAAGTCCTGGGGGGAAGGCAGGCAGGGAGGGACGGACACAGGGAAGTCCGCACAAAACAGGTCCCCTGGAACCTCTGACCCAGAAAACCGGGTTCCTGGTGAAAGCAGTCCTGCCATTGACATGACAATGGACAGGGCCCGGCAGCTTGAGACACATCTTTCTTTCAATAAGCAAGTTCTTTTTAAAAAAGTTTCCTTCCACAGCAGCTCTGAGTGTGAGGGAGAGAGAGAGAGAGAGAGAGAGAGACACTGACTGACTGACTGATACTGACACCGACACACACACACACACACACACACACACACATATTATTTATTATTATTTTAAATTGATTTTTAGAACAGGGAGATGGAAAAGGGGCTTGCTCCGTCCACTCCACGCATCGACCCAGTATTGCAGTGTCTCTGGGAACGGTGCAGCTCCCCGTGGGGAGATATTCAAAAGGAAAAACAGCTCTTTCCCAGTGTCTCTGTGTGTGTGTGTGTGTGTGTGTGTGTGTATTATTACTGAGAATAAAGCTGATATCTCTCTCTCTCTCTCTCTCTCTCTCTCTCACTCAGAGCTGCTGTGGAAGGAAACCGTTTTAAAAAGACCTTTCTCAGCTCAGTGGTATTTTTTTCTTCTCCAAGGCTGAGTGCCGCTCGCACGTAGCGATATAATTCAAAGTGCAAAATAACTTGGCGTCGTTGACTTTAAACAAGCAGGGTCTGCTTCCAAATGAAAGCTGCGCTCCCGAACTGGACTGACTGTCTGTCTGTCTGTCTGTCTGTTTGTCAAGGGGTGGAAAAGGCGGCGGTGGTGGTTAAGGGTGGAGCTTTACGCTCAGGAGGGGAGACTTTCTTTCAGAGGTGCCAATTAATCTGCAGCAGAAAGTCATCCCCCCCCGACCGGGATTCGAAGCCCGGTCCTGACCACGAGACCACCGGGGAGAGTTGCCTCAAGTCCCTGAGGGACCTGGACACGAGGCCGAGGACACACGCACGCCTGCTGCACTGGCAGCAGCGACCAGCAGGGTTCCGACCGGCTGATCCTTCCCTTTCACAGGCAGGCTTTTGGCCCTCGCTCAAACGACAAAGGTGTTCAGAAGGAAGTCCTGGGGGGAAGGCATGGAGGGACGGACACAGGGAAGTCCGCACAAAACAGGTCCCCTGGAACCTCTGACCCAGAAAACCGGGTTCCTGGTGAAAGCAGTCCTGCCCCGCCCTGCCATTAACATGACAATGGACAGGGCCCGGACCAGGCGCAGCGGACGGTAGCGAGCAGTCGGAGGGTGAAAATCCGCCAGTGGGTGAAAAGGAGAGCCGTGCGGTGAGAGGAGGCGGAAAGCGGTTCGCAGACTTTCGCTGTACCTCCGGCGGGCAGCGCCGCACCTCCGAGCGCTCGGTACCGTCCGCTGCGCCTCGTCCTGCCGCACGCGACGAGCCGTCCCCGGAGGAAATCGGCCTCGGCCTTCCTGAGATATCAGTCTCCAGGTGGGACAGAAAAACCGGGGGCCCCCGGCTCGCTTTCGGCGGCCCGCTAGTCGACTTCCCGTCGTGCGAACGCGATCCTTCCGGTACCTTTCGGTGCCCCTTGCCCGACTCTAGCTCCGGTGGTAAAGCGGAGTCGGTCGGTCTGACGGCCGCCGAGTTAGCAGGCGGAAAGCGGTTTGCAGCCTTTCGCTGTACCTCCGGCGGGCAGCGCCGCACCTCCGAGCGCTCGGTACCGTCCGCTGCGCCTCGTCCTGCCGCACGCGACGAGCCGTCCCCGGAGGAAATCGGCCTCGGCCCTCCTGAGATATCAGCCTCCATACGGGCGTCACAAATCAGTGGACATGGTCAGCTGCAAAGCAGTGTCATTACAACCTTTCATAAACGACAGGGCAGCACCGCACTGCACTGCACTGCACTGCACCCCACACTACATCACACTTGCCTGCCGGCCTGCCTGCCGCTGCCTACTCTCACCAGCGGACCAAAGTGAGGATAACACCCCGAAGCAAGCATCTCCCTTGCCGCCCACCAGCCCACACCAATCCCCTTGCCTGCCTCCCACAAATTCCACCAGCGAGGCAAAGTGAAAATCAACCCCCAAAAAACGCACTCCACACCGGCCATCGCCCGCTATACACCCCCCCCCCCCCCCCCCCGGGGTGAATATTAAGCCCGAGAACACCGACTGTAACCAACTGCAGTGAAAAGTTGAAGTGGCAACTCATTAACCAGATTTACACTTGGCAACTCATAAACCAAATGAACAAAAAATCTGGTTAATGAGTTGCCCAAAATAAATCTGGTTAATGAGTTGCCACTTCAACTTTTCACTGCGGTTGGTTACAGTCGGTGTTCTCGGGCTTAATATTCACCCCGGGGGGGCGGGGTGGGTGATTCTGGGGGTAGTGTCCGGGAGGGTGAGCCTTTTATTCGGCAGGAGGCGTGTGGGGAAATCATCAACCTGTCAGACGATGAGTTGTCACAAACGCCATTGCTTAATGAAAGCTGCGCTCCCGAACTGGACTGACTGTCTGTCTGTCTGTCTGTCTGTTTGTCAAGGGGAGGAAAAGGCGGTGGCGGTGGTGGTGAGGGTGGAGCATTCCGCTCAGGAGGGGAGACTTTCCTTCATGCCAATTAATCTGCAGCAGAAAGTCATCCCCCCCCGACCGGGATTCGAAGCCCGGTCCTGACCACGAGACCACCGGGGAGAGCTGCCTCAAGTCCCTGAGGGACCTGGACACGAGGCCGAGGACACACGCACGCCTGCTGCACTGGCAGCAGCGACCAGCAGGGGGCTGACCGGCTGATCCTTCCCTTTCACAGGCAGGCTTTTGGCCCTCGCTCAAACGACAAAGGTGTTCAGAAGGAAGTCCTGGGGGGGAGGGAGGGAGGCAGGGAAATCAGCACAAAGCAGGTCCCCTGGAATCTCACACCTGCGTCCCAGAAAACAGGTCTCCTGGTCAAAGCAGTCCTGCCCCGTCCTGCCATTAACGTGACAATGGACAGGGCCCGGCAGCTTGAGACACATCTTTTTTTCAATATGCAAGTTCTTTTTAAAAAGGTTTCCTTCCACAGCAGCTCTGAGTAAGAGTGAGAGAGAGAGAGAGAGAGAGAGAGACTGACACTGACACTGACACTGACACACACACACACACACACACACACACACACCGTCTCCCATCCGATTGGTGGACTATGGGATTGAAAATCGAACTTTGAGTTTCAATGCAGGGGGGAGAGCGCGAACGCAGCCCCTCCCAACTACCACACGCGCGTTGTTGTTGTTGTAATATAGAACTGCAAGTTGCCGTTGTCGTGGTCGTTTCGAATCAGCACAAAGTAGGTGCCTCCCTGGAATGTCACACCTGCGTCCCAGAAAACAGGTCTCCCGGTCAAAGCAGTCCCGCCCCGCCCTGGGATTAACATGACAACGGACAGGGCCCAGTCAGGGAGCAGCTTGAGAGACACCTTTCAATAGGCGCTTCTGAAACATTAACGCCTTGTTTCTTCCGACAGTTTAACCAGCGATTAACATGACAACGGACAGGGCCCAGTCAGGGAGCAGCTTGAGAGACACCTTTCAATAGGCGCTTCTGAAACATTAACGCCTTGTTTCTTCCGACAGTTTAACCAGCGATTAACATGACAACGGACAGGGCCCAGTCAGGGAGCAGCTTGAGAGACACCTTTCAATAGGCGCTTCTGAAACATTAACGCCTTGTTTCTTTCGACAGTTTAACCAGCCTTTAACACGCCTTGTGTTTTTATTTCCCATTTCCAGCCAGCCAGCCAGCCAGCCAGCCAGCCAGCCAGCCAGCCGAGCCGAGCCAGCATCTGCAGTATTTTTTTTGATTGGTCTTGCCTGCCGTGGAATGAATGTTTCAACACGAGCTGCTGATTGTCAGCACCTCACCTCTTTCTCAATTGGCCGTTGCAATCTCACTCACTCGCTGTGAGACACGTCACGTCACTAGTTTTACTCAAAGAGGTTTCCTTCCACGGCAGTGAGTTAGTGACTGAGACTGACTGACGGAGGTCCGTTGAGACACAACCCTCCCCCATCTGATTGGTGGCCTACTGGCAAATTTACCAATCTGTCAAGCAATCCTGGCAAGAAAGGAAAAAACGGCAACTTCTTTAAACTCATCCACTGTTGCAATTAGAAACGGTGGCAAAAAATGTGGCCAGAGTGGGAGAGAACGGCAGTGCTTCGAGACTGCTTTCAACACCGGCAGCCAGAGAACAAAGAGGGAGGGCAAACAGGACCCGAGATCAATTCGCATCGAGCGCGGTATCGCTTCTCGGCCTTTTGGCTAAGATCGAGCGTGTTCCTTTTCGGGCTTATTTGGATCTGAGCGGACTGGAACGCTGGCCGCGACCTCGTGCGCTCGCAAAGTGCGGACTTTGCTGTGATTGGTCGTTTGTGTGCTGGCTCCGCCCCTAAATTTGCATAAGGACCAAATCAACACTGCAATGGCAGGGAAGGGTTCCTGGTGAAAGCAGTCCTGCCACTGACATGACAATGGACAGGGCCCGGCAGCTTGAGACACATCTTTCTTTCAATATGCAAGTCCTTTTTAAAAAAGTTTCCTTCCACAGCAGCTCTGAGTGAGAGAGAGAGAGAGAGAGAGACTGACTCACTGACTGATACTGACACCGACACACACACACACACACACACACATTATTTATTATTATTTTAAACGACAAAGCTGTTCAGAAGGAAGTCCTGGGGGGAAGGCAGGCAGGGAGGGACGGACACAGGGAAGTCCGCACAAAACAGGTCCCCTGGAACCTCTGACCCAGAAAAACGGGTTCCTGGTGAAAGCAGTCCTGCCATTGACATGACAATGGACAGGGCCCGGCAGCTTGAGACACATCTTTCTTTCAATATGCAAGTTCTTTTTAAAAAAGTTTCCTTCCACAGCAGCTCTGAGTAAGAGAGAGAGAGAGAGAGAGAGACACTCACTCACTGACTGATACTGACACCGACACACACACACACACACACACACACATATTATTTATTATTATTTTTAATTGATTTTTAGAACAGGGAGATGGACTAGGGGCTTGCTCCGTCCACTCCACGCATCGACCCAGTATTGCAGTGTTTCTGGGAACGGTGCAGCTCCCCGTGGGGAGATATTCAAAAGGAAAAACAGCTGTTTCCCAGTGTCTCTGTGTGTGTGTGTGTGTGTGTTATTACTGAGAATAAAGCTGATATCTCTCTCTCTCTCTCTCTCTCTCTCACTCAGAGCTGCTGTGGAAGGAAACCGTTTTAAAAAGAACTTTCTCAGCTCAGTGGTATTTTTTTCTTCTCCAAGGCTGAGTGCCGCTCGCACGTAGCGATATAATTCAAAGTGCAAAATAACTTGGCGTCGTTGACTTTAAACAAGCAGGGTCTGCTTCCAAATGAAAGCTGCGCTCCCGAACTGGACTGTCTGTCTGTCTGACTGTCTGTTTGTCAAGGGGTGGAAAAGGCGGTGGTGGTGGTGAGGGTGGAGCATTACGCTCAGGAGGGGAGACTTTCTTTCAGAGGTGCCAATTAATCTGTAGCAGAAAGTCATCCCCCCCGACCGGGATTCGAAGCCCGGTCCTGACCACGAGACCACCGGGGAGAGTTGCCTCAAGTCCCTGAGGGACCTGGACACGAGGCCGAGGACACACGCACGCCTGCTGCACTGGCAGCAGCGACCAACAGGGGGCTGACCGGCTGATCCTTCCCTTTCACAGGCAGGTTTTTGGCCCTCGCTCAAACGACAAAGGTGTTCAGAAGGAAGTCCTGGGGGGAAGGCAGGCAGGGAGGGACGGACACAGGGAAGTCCGCACAAAACAGGTCCCCTGGAACCTCTGACCCACAAAACCGGGTTCCTGGTGAAAGCAGTCCTGCCATTGACAGGACAATGGACAGGGCCCGGCAGCTTGAGACACATCTTTCTTTCAATAAGCAAGTTCTTTTTAAAAAAGTTTCCTTCCACAGCAGCTCTGAGTGAGAGAGAGAGAGAGAGAGAGAGAGAGAGACACTGACTCACTGACTGATACTGACACCGACACACACACACACACATTATTTATTATTATTTTAAACGACAAAGCTGTTCAGAAGGAAGTCCTGGGGGGAAGGCAGGCAGGGAGGGACGGACACAGGGAAGTCCGCACAAAACAGGTCCTTTGGAACCTCTGACCCACAAAACCGGGTTCCTGGTGAAAGCAGTCCTGCCATTGACATGACAATGGACAGGGCCCGGCAGCTTGAGACACATCTTTCTTTCAATATGCAAGTTCTTTTTAAAAAAGTTTCCTTCCACAGCAGCTCTGAGTGAGAGAGAGAGAGAGAGAGAGAGAGACACTGACTGACTGACTGATACTGACACCGACACACACACACACACACACACACACACACATATTATTTATTATTATTTTTAATTGATTTTTAGAACAGGGAGATGGAATAGGGGCTTGCTCCGTCCACTCCACGCATCGACCCAGTATTGCAGTGTTTCTGGGAACGGTGCAGCTCCCCGTGGGGAGATATTCAAAAGGAAAATCAGCTCTTTCCCAGTGTCTCTGTGTGTGTGTGTGTGTGTGTGTGTGTGTGTGTGTATTATTACTGAGAATAAAGCTGATATCTCTCTCTCTCTCTCACTCAGAGCTGCTGTGGAAGGAAACCTTTTTAAAAAGAACTTTCTCAGCTCAGTGGTATTTTTTTCTTCTCCAAGGCTGAGTGCCGCTCGCACGTAGCGATATAATTCAAAGTGCAAAATAACTTGGCGTCGTTGACTTGAAACAAGCAGGGTCTGCTTCCAAATGAAAGCTGCGCTCCCGAACTGGACTGACTGACTGTCTGTCTGTCTGTCTGTCCGTTTGTCAAGGGGTGGAAAAGGCGGCGGTGGTGGTGAGGGTGGAGCTTTACGCTCAGGAGGGGAGACTTTCTTTCAGAGGTGCCAATTCATCTGCAGCAGAAAGTCATCCCCCCCGACCGGGATTCGAAGCCCGGTCCTGACCACGAGACCACCGGGGAGAGTTGCCTCAAGTCCCTGAGGGACCTGGACACGAGGCCGAGGACACACGCACGCCTGCTGCACTGGCAGCAGCGACCAACAGGGGGCTGACCGGCTGATCCTTCCCTTTCACAGGCAGGCTTTTGGCCCTCGCTCAAACGACAAAGGTGTTCAGAAGGAAGTCCTGGGGGGAAGGCAGGCAGGGAGGGACGGACACAGGGAAGTCCGCACAAAACAGGTCCCCTGGAACCTCTGACCCAGAAAACCGGGTTCCTGGTGAAAGCAGTCCTGCCACTGACAGGACAATGGACAGGGCCCGGCAGCTTGAGACACATCTTTCTTTCAATAAGCAAGTTCTTTTTAAAAAAGTTTCCTTCCACAGCAGCTCTGAGTGTGAGAGAGAGAGAGGAGAGAGAGAGACACTGACTCACTGACTGACACCGACACACACACACACACACACACACACACACACACACACACACATATTATTTATTATTATTTTAAACGACAAAGGTGTTCAGAAGGAAGTCCTGGGGGGAAGGCAGGCAGGGAGGGACGGACACAGGGAAGTCCGCACAAAACAGGTCCCCTGGAACCTCTGACCCAGAAAAACGGGTTCCTGGTGAAAGCAGTCCTGCCATTGACATGACAATGGACAGGGCCCGGCAGCTTGAGACACATCTTTCTTTCAATAAGCAAGTTCTTTTTTAAAAAGTTTCCTTCCACAGCAGCTATGAGTGAGAGAGAGAGAGAGAGAGAGAGAGAGAGACACTGACTCACTGACTGATACTGACACCGACACACACACACACACACACACACACACACACACATATTATTTATTATTATTTTAAATTGATTTTTCGAACAGGGAGATGGAATAGGGGCTTGCTCCGTCCACTCCACGCATCGACCCAGTATTGCAGTGTTTCTGGGAACGGTGCAGCTCCCCGTGGGGAGATATTCAAAAGGAAAAACAGCTCTTTCCCAGTGTCTCTGTGTGTGTGTGTGTGTGTGTGTGTGTGTGTGTATTATTACTGAGAATAAAGCTGATATCTCTCTCTCTCTCTCTCTCTCTCACTCAGAGCTGCTGTGGAAGGAAACCGTTTTAAAAAGAACTTTCTCAGCTCAGTGGTATTTTTTTCTTCTCCAAGGCTGAGTGCCGCTCGCACGTAGCGATATAATTCAAAGTGCAAAATAACTTGGCGTCGTTGACTTTAAACAAGCAGGGTCTGCTTCCAAATGAAAGCTGCGCTCCCGAACTGGACTGTCTGTCTGTCTGTCTGTCTGCTTGTCAAGGGGAGGAAAAGGCGGCGGTGGTGGTGAGGGTGGAGCTTTACGCTCAGGAGGGGAGACTTTCTTTCAGAGGTGCCAATTAATCTGTAGCAGAAAGTCATCCCCCCCGACCGGGATTCGAAGCCCGGTCCTGACCACAAGACCACCGGGGAGAGTTGCCTCAAGTCCCTGAGGGACCTGGACACGAGGCCGAATACACACGCACGCCTGCTGCACTGGCAGCAGCGACCAACAGGGGGCTGACCGGCTGATCCTTCCCTTTCACAGGCAGGCTTTTGGCCCTCGCTGAAACGACAAAGGTGTTCAGAAGGAAGTCCTGGGGGGAAGGCAGGCAGGGAGGGACGGACACAGGGAAGTCCGCACAAAACAGGTCCCCTGGAACCTCTGACCCAGAAAACCGGGTTCCTGGTGAAAGCAGTCCTGCCATTGACATGACAATGGACAGGGCCCGGCAGCTTGAGACACATCTTTCTTTCAATATGCAAGTTCTTTTTAAAAAAGTTTCCTTCCACAGCAGCTCTGAGTGAGAGAGAGAGAGAGAGAGAGAGAGAGACACTGACTCACTGACTGATACTGACACCGACACACACACACACACACACACACACACACACACACACACATATTATTTATTATTATTTTTAATTGATTTTTAGAACAGGGAGATGGAATAGGGGCTTGCTCCGTCCACTCCACGCATCGACCCAGTATTGCAGTGTCTCTGGGAACGGTGCAGCTCCCCGTGGGGAGATATTCAAAAGGAAAATCAGCTCTTTCCCAGTGTCTCTGTGTGTGTGTGTGTGTGTGTGTGTGTGTATTATTACTGAGAATAAAGCTGATATCTCTCTCTCTCTCTCTCTCCCTCTCTCTCTCTCACTCAGAGCTGCTGTGGAAGGAAACCTTTTTAAAAAGAACTTTCTCAGCTCAGTGGTATTTTTTTCTTCTCCAAGGCTGAGTGCCGCTCGCACGTAGCGATATAATTCAAAGTGCAAAATAACTTGGCGTCGTTGACTTTAAACAAGCAGGGTCTGCTTCCAAATGAAAGCTGCGCTCCCGAACTGGACTGACTGTCTGTCTGTCTGTCTGTCTGTTTGTCAAGGGGTGGAAAAGGCGGTGGTGGTGGTGAGGGTGGAGCATTACGCACAGGAGGGGAGACTTTCTTTCAGAGGTGCCAATTAATCTGCAGCAGAAAGTCATCCCCCCCCAACCGGGATTCGAAGCCCGGTCCTGACCACGAGACCACCGGGGAGAGTTGCCTCAAGTCCCTGAGGGACCTGGACACGAGGCCGAATACACACGCACGCCTGCTGCACTGGCAGCAGCGACCAGCAGGGGGCTGACCGGCTGATCCTTCCCTTTCACAGGCAGGCTTTTGGCCCTCGCTCAAACGACAAAGGTGTTCAGAAGGAAGTCCTGGGGGGAAGGCAGGCAGGGAGGGACGGACACAGGGAAGTCCGCACAAAACAGGTCCCCTGGAACCTCTGACCCAGAAAACCGGGTTCCTGGTGAAAGCAGTCCTGCCATTGACATGACAATGGACAGGGCCCGGCAGCTTGAGACACATCTTTCTTTCAATAAGCAAGTTCTTTTTAAAAAAGTTTCCTTCCACAGCAGCTCTGAGTGTGAGGGAGAGAGAGAGAGAGAGAGAGAGAGACACTGACTGACTGACTGATACTGACACCG
>NW_027139926.1:0-10000 GCF_035084215.1 Heptranchias perlo | reverse complement strand
TGTGTGTGTGTGTGTGTGTGTGTGTGTGTATTATTACTGAGAATAAAGCTGATATCTCTCTCTCTCTCTCTCTCTCTCTCTTACACTCAGAGCTGCTGTGGAAGGAAACCGTTTTAAAAAGAACTTTCTCAGCTCAGTGGTATTTTTTTCTTCTCCAAGGCTGAGTGCCGCTCGCACGGAGCGATATAATTCAAAGTGCAAAATAACTTGGCGTCGTTGACTTGAAACAAGCAGGGTCTGCTTCCAAATGAAAGCTGCGCTCCCGAACTGGACTGACTGTCTGTCTGTCTGTCTGTTTGTCAAGGGGTGGAAAAGGTGGCGGTGGTGGTGAGGGTGGAGCTTTACGCTCAGGAGGGGAGACTTTCTTTCAGAGGTGCCAATTAATCTGCAGCAGAAAGTCATCCCCCCCGACCGGGATTCGAAGCCCGGTCCTGACCACGAGACCACCGGGGAGAGATGCCTCAAGTCCCTGAGGGACCTGGACACGAGGCCGAGGACACACGCACGCCTGCTGCACTGGCAGCAGCGACCAACAGGGGGCTGACCGGCTGATCCTTCCCTTTCACAGGCAGGCTTTTGGCCCTCGCTCAAACGACAAAGGTGTTCAGAAGGAAGTCCTGGGGGGAAGGCAGGCAGGGAGGGACGGACACAGGGAAGTCCGCACAAAACAGGTCCCCTGGAACCTCTGACCCACAAAACCGGGTTCCTGGTGAAAGCAGTCCTGCCACTGACATGACAATGGACAGGGCCCGGCAGCTTGAGACACATCTTTCTTTCAATAAGCAAGTCCTTTTTAAAAAAGTTTCCTTCCACAGCAGCTCTGAGAGAGAGAGAGAGAGAGAGAGAGAGAGACACTGACTGACTGACTGACTGATACTGACACCGACACACACACACACACACACACACACACACATATTATTTATTATTATTTTTAATTGATTTTTAGAACAGGGAGATGGACTAGGGGCTTGCTCTGTCCACTCCACGCATCGACCCAGTATTGCAGTGTTTCTGGGAACGGTGCAGCTCCCCGTGGGGAGATATTCAAAAGGAAAATCAGCTCTTTCCCAGTGTCTCTGTGTGTGTGTGTGTGTGTGTGTGTGTGTATTATTACTGAGAATAAAGCTGATATCTCTCTCTCTCTCTCTCTCTCTCTCTCTCACACTCAGAGCTGCTGTGGAAGCAAACCTTTTTAAAAAGAACTTTCTCAGCTCAGTGGTATTTTTTTCTTCTCCAAGGCTGAGTGCCGCTCGCACGTAGCGATATAATTCAAAGTGCAAAATAACTTGGCGTCGTTGACTTGAAACAAGCAGGGTCTGCTTCCAAATGAAAGCTGCGCTCCCGAACTGGACTGACTGACTGTCTGTCTGTCTGTCTGTCCGTTTGTCAAGGGGTGGAAAAGGCGGCGGTGGTGGTGAGGGTGGAGCTTTACGCTCAGGAGGGGAGACTTTCTTTCAGAGGTGCCAATTCATCTGCAGCAGAAAGTCATCCCCCCCGACCGGGATTCGAAGCCCGGTCCTGACCACGAGACCACCGGGGAGAGTTGCCTCAAGTCCCTGAGGGACCTGGACACGAGGCCGAGGACACACGCACGCCTGCTGCACTGGCAGCAGCGACCAACAGGGGGCTGACCGGCTGATCCTTCCCTTTCACAGGCAGGCTTTTGGCCCTCGCTCAAACGACAAAGGTGTTCAGAAGGAAGTCCTGGGGGGAAGGCAGGCAGGGAGGGACGGACACAGGGAAGTCCGCACAAAACAGGTCCCCTGGAACCTCTGACCCAGAAAACCGGGTTCCTGGTGAAAGCAGTCCTGCCACTGACAGGACAATGGACAGGGCCCGGCAGCTTGAGACACATCTTTCTTTCAATAAGCAAGTTCTTTTTAAAAAAGTTTCCTTCCACAGCAGCTCTGAGTGTGAGAGAGAGAGAGGAGAGAGAGAGACACTGACTCACTGACTGACACCGACACACACACACACACACACACACACACACACACACACACATATTATTTATTATTATTTTAAACGACAAAGGTGTTCAGAAGGAAGTCCTGGGGGGAAGGCAGGCAGGGAGGGACGGACACAGGGAAGTCCGCACAAAACAGGTCCCCTGGAACCTCTGACCCAGAAAAACGGGTTCCTGGTGAAAGCAGTCCTGCCATTGACATGACAATGGACAGGGCCCGGCAGCTTGAGACACATCTTTCTTTCAATAAGCAAGTTCTTTTTTAAAAAGTTTCCTTCCACAGCAGCTATGAGTGAGAGAGAGAGAGAGAGAGAGAGAGAGAGACACTGACTCACTGACTGATACTGACACCGACACACACACACACACACACACACACACACACACATATTATTTATTATTATTTTAAATTGATTTTTCGAACAGGGAGATGGAATAGGGGCTTGCTCCGTCCACTCCACGCATCGACCCAGTATTGCAGTGTTTCTGGGAACGGTGCAGCTCCCCGTGGGGAGATATTCAAAAGGAAAAACAGCTCTTTCCCAGTGTCTCTGTGTGTGTGTGTGTGTGTGTGTGTGTGTATTATTACTGAGAATAAAGCTGATATCTCTCTCTCTCTCTCTCTCTCTCACTCAGAGCTGCTGTGGAAGGAAACCGTTTTAAAAAGAACTTTCTCAGCTCAGTGGTATTTTTTTCTTCTCCAAGGCTGAGTGCCGCTCGCACGTAGCGATATAATTCAAAGTGCAAAATAACTTGGCGTCGTTGACTTTAAACAAGCAGGGTCTGCTTCCAAATGAAAGCTGCGCTCCCGAACTGGACTGTCTGTCTGTCTGTCTGTCTGCTTGTCAAGGGGAGGAAAAGGCGGCGGTGGTGGTGAGGGTGGAGCTTTACGCTCAGGAGGGGAGACTTTCTTTCAGAGGTGCCAATTAATCTGTAGCAGAAAGTCATCCCCCCCGACCGGGATTCGAAGCCCGGTCCTGACCACAAGACCACCGGGGAGAGTTGCCTCAAGTCCCTGAGGGACCTGGACACGAGGCCGAATACACACGCACGCCTGCTGCACTGGCAGCAGCGACCAACAGGGGGCTGACCGGCTGATCCTTCCCTTTCACAGGCAGGCTTTTGGCCCTCGCTGAAACGACAAAGGTGTTCAGAAGGAAGTCCTGGGGGGAAGGCAGGCAGGGAGGGACGGACACAGGGAAGTCCGCACAAAACAGGTCCCCTGGAACCTCTGACCCAGAAAACCGGGTTCCTGGTGAAAGCAGTCCTGCCATTGACATGACAATGGACAGGGCCCGGCAGCTTGAGACACATCTTTCTTTCAATATGCAAGTTCTTTTTAAAAAAGTTTCCTTCCACAGCAGCTCTGAGTGAGAGAGAGAGAGAGAGAGAGAGAGAGACACTGACTCACTGACTGATACTGACACCGACACACACACACACACACACACACACACACACACACACACATATTATTTATTATTATTTTTAATTGATTTTTAGAACAGGGAGATGGAATAGGGGCTTGCTCCGTCCACTCCACGCATCGACCCAGTATTGCAGTGTCTCTGGGAACGGTGCAGCTCCCCGTGGGGAGATATTCAAAAGGAAAATCAGCTCTTTCCCAGTGTCTCTGTGTGTGTGTGTGTGTGTGTGTGTGTGTATTATTACTGAGAATAAAGCTGATATCTCTCTCTCTCTCTCTCTCCCTCTCTCTCTCTCACTCAGAGCTGCTGTGGAAGGAAACCTTTTTAAAAAGAACTTTCTCAGCTCAGTGGTATTTTTTTCTTCTCCAAGGCTGAGTGCCGCTCGCACGTAGCGATATAATTCAAAGTGCAAAATAACTTGGCGTCGTTGACTTTAAACAAGCAGGGTCTGCTTCCAAATGAAAGCTGCGCTCCCGAACTGGACTGACTGTCTGTCTGTCTGTCTGTCTGTTTGTCAAGGGGTGGAAAAGGCGGTGGTGGTGGTGAGGGTGGAGCATTACGCACAGGAGGGGAGACTTTCTTTCAGAGGTGCCAATTAATCTGCAGCAGAAAGTCATCCCCCCCCAACCGGGATTCGAAGCCCGGTCCTGACCACGAGACCACCGGGGAGAGTTGCCTCAAGTCCCTGAGGGACCTGGACACGAGGCCGAATACACACGCACGCCTGCTGCACTGGCAGCAGCGACCAGCAGGGGGCTGACCGGCTGATCCTTCCCTTTCACAGGCAGGCTTTTGGCCCTCGCTCAAACGACAAAGGTGTTCAGAAGGAAGTCCTGGGGGGAAGGCAGGCAGGGAGGGACGGACACAGGGAAGTCCGCACAAAACAGGTCCCCTGGAACCTCTGACCCAGAAAACCGGGTTCCTGGTGAAAGCAGTCCTGCCATTGACATGACAATGGACAGGGCCCGGCAGCTTGAGACACATCTTTCTTTCAATAAGCAAGTTCTTTTTAAAAAAGTTTCCTTCCACAGCAGCTCTGAGTGTGAGGGAGAGAGAGAGAGAGAGAGAGAGAGACACTGACTGACTGACTGATACTGACACCGACACACACACACACACACACACACACACACATATTATTTATTATTATTTTAAATTGATTTTTAGAACAGGGAGATGGAAAAGGGGCTTGCTCCGTCCACTCCACGCATCGACCCAGTATTGCAGTGTCTCTGGGAACGGTGCAGCTCCCCGTGGGGAGATATTCAAAAGGAAAAACAGCTCTTTCCCAGTGTCTCTGTGTGTGTGTGTGTGTGTGTGTGTGTGTATTATTACTGAGAATAAAGCTGATATCTCTCTCTCTCTCTCTCTCTCTCTCTCTCACTCAGAGCTGCTGTGGAAGGAAACCGTTTTAAAAAGACCTTTCTCAGCTCAGTGGTATTTTTTTCTTCTCCAAGGCTGAGTGCCGCTCGCACGTAGCGATATAATTCAAAGTGCAAAATAACTTGGCGTCGTTGACTTTAAACAAGCAGGGTCTGCTTCCAAATGAAAGCTGCGCTCCCGAACTGGACTGACTGTCTGTCTGTCTGTCTGTCTGTTTGTCAAGGGGTGGAAAAGGCGGCGGTGGTGGTTAAGGGTGGAGCTTTACGCTCAGGAGGGGAGACTTTCTTTCAGAGGTGCCAATTAATCTGCAGCAGAAAGTCATCCCCCCCCGACCGGGATTCGAAGCCCGGTCCTGACCACGAGACCACCGGGGAGAGTTGCCTCAAGTCCCTGAGGGACCTGGACACGAGGCCGAGGACACACGCACGCCTGCTGCACTGGCAGCAGCGACCAGCAGGGTTCCGACCGGCTGATCCTTCCCTTTCACAGGCAGGCTTTTGGCCCTCGCTCAAACGACAAAGGTGTTCAGAAGGAAGTCCTGGGGGGAAGGCATGGAGGGACGGACACAGGGAAGTCCGCACAAAACAGGTCCCCTGGAACCTCTGACCCAGAAAACCGGGTTCCTGGTGAAAGCAGTCCTGCCCCGCCCTGCCATTAACATGACAATGGACAGGGCCCGGACCAGGCGCAGCGGACGGTAGCGAGCAGTCGGAGGGTGAAAATCCGCCAGTGGGTGAAAAGGAGAGCCGTGCGGTGAGAGGAGGCGGAAAGCGGTTCGCAGACTTTCGCTGTACCTCCGGCGGGCAGCGCCGCACCTCCGAGCGCTCGGTACCGTCCGCTGCGCCTCGTCCTGCCGCACGCGACGAGCCGTCCCCGGAGGAAATCGGCCTCGGCCTTCCTGAGATATCAGTCTCCAGGTGGGACAGAAAAACCGGGGGCCCCCGGCTCGCTTTCGGCGGCCCGCTAGTCGACTTCCCGTCGTGCGAACGCGATCCTTCCGGTACCTTTCGGTGCCCCTTGCCCGACTCTAGCTCCGGTGGTAAAGCGGAGTCGGTCGGTCTGACGGCCGCCGAGTTAGCAGGCGGAAAGCGGTTTGCAGCCTTTCGCTGTACCTCCGGCGGGCAGCGCCGCACCTCCGAGCGCTCGGTACCGTCCGCTGCGCCTCGTCCTGCCGCACGCGACGAGCCGTCCCCGGAGGAAATCGGCCTCGGCCCTCCTGAGATATCAGCCTCCATACGGGCGTCACAAATCAGTGGACATGGTCAGCTGCAAAGCAGTGTCATTACAACCTTTCATAAACGACAGGGCAGCACCGCACTGCACTGCACTGCACTGCACCCCACACTACATCACACTTGCCTGCCGGCCTGCCTGCCGCTGCCTACTCTCACCAGCGGACCAAAGTGAGGATAACACCCCGAAGCAAGCATCTCCCTTGCCGCCCACCAGCCCACACCAATCCCCTTGCCTGCCTCCCACAAATTCCACCAGCGAGGCAAAGTGAAAATCAACCCCCAAAAAACGCACTCCACACCGGCCATCGCCCGCTATACACCCCCCCCCCCCCCCCCCCGGGGTGAATATTAAGCCCGAGAACACCGACTGTAACCAACTGCAGTGAAAAGTTGAAGTGGCAACTCATTAACCAGATTTACACTTGGCAACTCATAAACCAAATGAACAAAAAATCTGGTTAATGAGTTGCCCAAAATAAATCTGGTTAATGAGTTGCCACTTCAACTTTTCACTGCGGTTGGTTACAGTCGGTGTTCTCGGGCTTAATATTCACCCCGGGGGGGCGGGGTGGGTGATTCTGGGGGTAGTGTCCGGGAGGGTGAGCCTTTTATTCGGCAGGAGGCGTGTGGGGAAATCATCAACCTGTCAGACGATGAGTTGTCACAAACGCCATTGCTTAATGAAAGCTGCGCTCCCGAACTGGACTGACTGTCTGTCTGTCTGTCTGTCTGTTTGTCAAGGGGAGGAAAAGGCGGTGGCGGTGGTGGTGAGGGTGGAGCATTCCGCTCAGGAGGGGAGACTTTCCTTCATGCCAATTAATCTGCAGCAGAAAGTCATCCCCCCCCGACCGGGATTCGAAGCCCGGTCCTGACCACGAGACCACCGGGGAGAGCTGCCTCAAGTCCCTGAGGGACCTGGACACGAGGCCGAGGACACACGCACGCCTGCTGCACTGGCAGCAGCGACCAGCAGGGGGCTGACCGGCTGATCCTTCCCTTTCACAGGCAGGCTTTTGGCCCTCGCTCAAACGACAAAGGTGTTCAGAAGGAAGTCCTGGGGGGGAGGGAGGGAGGCAGGGAAATCAGCACAAAGCAGGTCCCCTGGAATCTCACACCTGCGTCCCAGAAAACAGGTCTCCTGGTCAAAGCAGTCCTGCCCCGTCCTGCCATTAACGTGACAATGGACAGGGCCCGGCAGCTTGAGACACATCTTTTTTTCAATATGCAAGTTCTTTTTAAAAAGGTTTCCTTCCACAGCAGCTCTGAGTAAGAGTGAGAGAGAGAGAGAGAGAGAGAGAGACTGACACTGACACTGACACTGACACACACACACACACACACACACACACACGTCTCCCATCCGATTGGTGGACTATGGGATTGAAAATCGAACTTTGAGTTTCAATGCAGGGGGGAGAGCGCGAACGCAGCCCCTCCCAACTACCACACGCGCGTTGTTGTTGTTGTAATATAGAACTGCAAGTTGCCGTTGTCGTGGTCGTTTCGAATCAGCACAAAGTAGGTGCCTCCCTGGAATGTCACACCTGCGTCCCAGAAAACAGGTCTCCCGGTCAAAGCAGTCCCGCCCCGCCCTGGGATTAACATGACAACGGACAGGGCCCAGTCAGGGAGCAGCTTGAGAGACACCTTTCAATAGGCGCTTCTGAAACATTAACGCCTTGTTTCTTCCGACAGTTTAACCAGCGATTAACATGACAACGGACAGGGCCCAGTCAGGGAGCAGCTTGAGAGACACCTTTCAATAGGCGCTTCTGAAACATTAACGCCTTGTTTCTTCCGACAGTTTAACCAGCGATTAACATGACAACGGACAGGGCCCAGTCAGGGAGCAGCTTGAGAGACACCTTTCAATAGGCGCTTCTGAAACATTAACGCCTTGTTTCTTTCGACAGTTTAACCAGCCTTTAACACGCCTTGTGTTTTTATTTCCCATTTCCAGCCAGCCAGCCAGCCAGCCAGCCAGCCAGCCAGCCAGCCGAGCCGAGCCAGCATCTGCAGTATTTTTTTTGATTGGTCTTGCCTGCCGTGGAATGAATGTTTCAACACGAGCTGCTGATTGTCAGCACCTCACCTCTTTCTCAATTGGCCGTTGCAATCTCACTCACTCGCTGTGAGACACGTCACGTCACTAGTTTTACTCAAAGAGGTTTCCTTCCACGGCAGTGAGTTAGTGACTGAGACTGACTGACGGAGGTCCGTTGAGACACAACCCTCCCCCATCTGATTGGTGGCCTACTGGCAAATTTACCAATCTGTCAAGCAATCCTGGCAAGAAAGGAAAAAACGGCAACTTCTTTAAACTCATCCACTGTTGCAATTAGAAACGGTGGCAAAAAATGTGGCCAGAGTGGGAGAGAACGGCAGTGCTTCGAGACTGCTTTCAACACCGGCAGCCAGAGAACAAAGAGGGAGGGCAAACAGGACCCGAGATCAATTCGCATCGAGCGCGGTATCGCTTCTCGGCCTTTTGGCTAAGATCGAGCGTGTTCCTTTTCGGGCTTATTTGGATCTGAGCGGACTGGAACGCTGGCCGCGACCTCGTGCGCTCGCAAAGTGCGGACTTTGCTGTGATTGGTCGTTTGTGTGCTGGCTCCGCCCCTAAATTTGCATAAGGACCAAATCAACACTGCAATGGCAGGGAAGGGTTCCTGGTGAAAGCAGTCCTGCCACTGACATGACAATGGACAGGGCCCGGCAGCTTGAGACACATCTTTCTTTCAATATGCAAGTCCTTTTTAAAAAAGTTTCCTTCCACAGCAGCTCTGAGTGAGAGAGAGAGAGAGAGAGAGACTGACTCACTGACTGATACTGACACCGACACACACACACACACACACACACATTATTTATTATTATTTTAAACGACAAAGCTGTTCAGAAGGAAGTCCTGGGGGGAAGGCAGGCAGGGAGGGACGGACACAGGGAAGTCCGCACAAAACAGGTCCCCTGGAACCTCTGACCCAGAAAAACGGGTTCCTGGTGAAAGCAGTCCTGCCATTGACATGACAATGGACAGGGCCCGGCAGCTTGAGACACATCTTTCTTTCAATATGCAAGTTCTTTTTAAAAAAGTTTCCTTCCACAGCAGCTCTGAGTAAGAGAGAGAGAGAGAGAGAGAGACACTCACTCACTGACTGATACTGACACCGACACACACACACACACACACACACACATATTATTTATTATTATTTTTAATTGATTTTTAGAACAGGGAGATGGACTAGGGGCTTGCTCCGTCCACTCCACGCATCGACCCAGTATTGCAGTGTTTCTGGGAACGGTGCAGCTCCCCGTGGGGAGATATTCAAAAGGAAAAACAGCTGTTTCCCAGTGTCTCTGTGTGTGTGTGTGTGTGTGTTATTACTGAGAATAAAGCTGATATCTCTCTCTCTCTCTCTCTCTCTCTCACTCAGAGCTGCTGTGGAAGGAAACCGTTTTAAAAAGAACTTTCTCAGCTCAGTGGTATTTTTTTCTTCTCCAAGGCTGAGTGCCGCTCGCACGTAGCGATATAATTCAAAGTGCAAAATAACTTGGCGTCGTTGACTTTAAACAAGCAGGGTCTGCTTCCAAATGAAAGCTGCGCTCCCGAACTGGACTGTCTGTCTGTCTGACTGTCTGTTTGTCAAGGGGTGGAAAAGGCGGTGGTGGTGGTGAGGGTGGAGCATTACGCTCAGGAGGGGAGACTTTCTTTCAGAGGTGCCAATTAATCTGTAGCAGAAAGTCATCCCCCCCGACCGGGATTCGAAGCCCGGTCCTGACCACGAGACCACCGGGGAGAGTTGCCTCAAGTCCCTGAGGGACCTGGACACGAGGCCGAGGACACACGCACGCCTGCTGCACTGGCAGCAGCGACCAACAGGGGGCTGACCGGCTGATCCTTCCCTTTCACAGGCAGGTTTTTGGCCCTCGCTCAAACGACAAAGGTGTTCAGAAGGAAGTCCTGGGGGGAAGGCAGGCAGGGA